>NW_012153174.1:9322872-9334952 GCF_000956105.1 Propithecus coquereli
ATTTGTTTTATAAAGTGTGTGTGCGCTCGTGTGTGTGTGTGTGTGTGTGTGTGTGTGTGTGTGGTGCAATTATAGCTTTGTAATCTTCTATTGCAAATGTACATGTCTAAAGAAATAAGTTAAAATGAATTAAAAATATTTATTTACATTTGTGACTGCTGGAGAAAGGAGACTTATTATAGGAGTATTGATTTTTCAGTGAGCTGAGTCATTCACAATCCTCATCACGGTGCTGCAGTTCCCAGTGGGCTGCTGCCTCTCATCAGCTCCTTGGTCACTCTCAGAGTCCGCTATGCACGTCAGGGACTGTCGCGAGCTAGTCCTCACGCAGGTTGGCATTTCACATGTGCCGCTTTCCCCCTATGGCAGCCTTTCTTGCCTTTTCATGAAACTAAGTTCCACTATTTTTTTCTTTCAAATTATATGTCCTATCATTAATGAGCATCTTACTGATTTTTAAATTTAAATTGGATTTCATAGTGATGATCCTATTTTGTGAATGTGTATTTATTGTGTGATTAATTTGTTAAATAGCTGGTACACCTACCGGGCTATAAACTCAATGAGGGTATGGATATGTCTAATTTATTCATTGCTGAGTATTCAGCACCAAATTCCATCTGGCATATAGTAAGCAGTAAACATGTATTTGCTGGGGGAAACAATGAATAAATAATTTTGTTAACTTCATGTTTGAACTTGGCTTCGAACTCTGATATATAACACAAAGAACTATTTGATGTTCATATCCATTCATCTTGATCATTTAGCTAAATAAGACACTGAATTGTTTCTAAAATTTATGTGTTTCTAAAAATGGAATCTATCCCCAAAATATGAAAAGCTATTCTTAATTGGAATAATTACATAATTTTTCATAGACTCTGAATGTAATTTACAAAAGGAAGGTTCAAACATGTTTGGGAATATGCAGTTTTGTTTGAGGAAGGGAATCATATTGCATGTTTTCTGATGTGACCATATTGAAGGACCAAGTACTAATTTGTATACCACATTCTAGAATATTTGTATTTCTTTCCACTTTTATATATGTAACTTTGGTAAGAATACATAGCCTATTAATACTTCTATTTCACATTCTGGGAAAAGATACCATCTAACTCAACATATAATGGGAACTTACGGTTTACTATTATTTGAAGGCTGTTTATTTTTAACTCTATATTATCCTTTTAGTTCTTTTATATAAAAAATCATTTCTTAAGAAAATCTTTAAAATTGAGAGAAAAACTTATGCATAATTGTTACCATTATTCAAATCCTTACTGAATATTTTTGTTGTAATGCTACTATTATTATCTGTTGCAATTTAATATTTCTAGTCTCTACAGTTAGAAATATATGCCAAAAAATAATACTATGAAAAAGAAAATAAATACTTTATATGGTCTTACTTGAACTAAGCCATAAATATATTATTTTAAATTTCCCAGAAAGTGAGTAAATTTTATCATTTCAAATTCCCTTTGAAGATAGTCAACTTAGTTCCATTATTTCTAGAATATGATTCTGTTAAGATAAACATTTATATAAATTTATGTTGTTGAATATGTTCTATGATAAGCCAAGTATTAAAAATTTCCATAGTGCATCATGACTGCTTACATTATTTGAGAATAAAAGTTAATTCAATAAGTGAGACTTTCTTCATATGATGATTTTATCAAAGCCTGAAAAATATTAAAGAACACATGTCTAACAAATTATATTTACATTATCACATAGAGTATGACCTGTTTTCTTTTTGAGTGACATATTTGCATTTCCCAAGTAAATTTCAATCCAAATGGTGCCGGAGCAATTGAACATCTATTGACAAACCAAAACAAAAACACTAAAAAATTCTCAATCTAATTTGTACACCTTGCACAAAAATTAACTCAAAATAAATCACATGTTTGATTATAAAATGTAAAACTCTACAACTATTAGATAATACAGGAGACAGTCTTCAGAACCTTGTGTCTGGTGAAGAGTTTTTAAACATAACACAAAAAGCACAAGCCCTAAGAGAAAAAAAATGGATAAATTGGACTGTATAAAAATTAAAAATTTTTGCTTTGAAAAATAGCCTAAGAAGATGAAAATTTGGGATAAATATTGGGTTAAAATATTTGCTTTCTACATAACCTAAACATCTGTATCCCCATAATATGCTGAGATAAAAGGAAAAAAAAATATTTGCTTTCCACATGTCTGGCAAAGGACAACTATCTAGAATACGTAAAGAGTTCTCAAAACTCAACATTAAGAAAATAAACAACCTCACTACAAAATGGGCAAAAGTCATAAACCAAGGAAGATACACAGATGGAAAATAAGCACATGAAAAGATGCTCAAAATAAATCATCAGCCATAAGAGAAATACAAATTAACAGCACGAGATACCGATACATACCTATGAGAGCAGCTGAAATTAAAAAAAATAGTGCGGACACCAAACGGTAGCTAGATACAGAGAAACTTACCTCTCGTGCATTGCTGGTGGAAATGTAAAATGTTAAAACCAGACTGGAAGATAATTTGGTAGTTTCTTTTTATATATACATACATAATTTTTATTTCAAAATATCAGGAAGTATAATTGTTCTTGTTACGTGGATGAATTGCATACTGCTGAAGTCAGGGCTTTTAGTGTGCCTGTCACCAGACTAGTGTACATTGTCCCTAATAGCTAAGTTTTTATCCCCACTCCTCCCAAACTCCCCCCCTTTTAAGTTTCTAACGTCCATTATTATACCACTTTATAACCCTGTGTACCCATTGTGTAGTTCCAACGTACTAGTGAGAACATGTGGTATCTGTCTTTCCATTCCTGAGATACTTCACTTAGGATGATGGTCTCCTGATCCATCCATGTTGCTGAAAATAACATTATTTCATCTCTTTTTATGCCTGAGTAGTATATATAGACTGCATTTTCTTTATCCCCTTATCAGCTGATGGACACTTAGGTTGATTCCACATCTTTGCAATTGTGAATCATTCGGGTACAGGTGTCTTTTTGATACAATGACTTCTTTTCCTTTGGGTAGATAACCAATGGTGGGATTGCTGGATGAAATGGTAGGTCTACTTTTAGTTCTTTTTTTTTTTTTTCAAAAGCGCCTCCTTATCGATATTTTTCACTTGATTTTATCTTGAATGTGTAAAACCCAGTTCTCTAACATCTACGGTTATCATAATCTGTCATTTTTAACTTAAAAGAGAGCATATATAAGTAATATATTTAAATGAAAGAATGTTCAAATATTGTATTTGGTCTCCCTATAGCATCATTGTGGCTTTATATGCACTTAGAAAATGTGTTTTTAATTTTTTTGCATTTATACAATTCGAAGTTTTATTTTTTTAATTTCAAAATATTAAGGGGGTACAAGTGCTTTGGATTACATAAGCTTTTGTAATGCTTGAGTCACAGCTGTATGTTTGCCTATCCCCTAAATACTGTTCATTGTACCCATTAGGTAGGTTTCCATCCATCCTCTCCTCTCCACTTCCCCCTGCGTGATTCCCACTGAGTTTTACTTCCCTCCGTGCACATGTGTGCTCATCAGTTAGTTCCAATTTAATAGTGAGTACATGCGGTGTTTGTTTTTGCATTCTTTAGGTACTTCACTTAGGATAATGATCTCCAGTTCATCCAAATTGTTTCAAAAGGCATTTAATTCATCCTTTTTAAGGCTGAGTAGTACTCCATAGTATACATATACCACATTTTGTTAATCCACTAATGAATTTACGCGGACTTGGGTTGATTCCACATTTTTGCAATTATAAATTGTGCTGCAATAAACATTTGGGTGCAGGTGTCTTTTTGATAAAATGACTTCTTTTTCTTTGGGTAGATACCCAGTAGTAGGATTGCTGGATCGAATGGTAGGTCTACTTTTAGTTCTTTGAAGAATCTCCATACTGTTTTCGATAAGAGTTGCACTAATTTACATTCTCAATAGTGTATAAGCATTCCCTTTTCACTGTGTCCACACAAAATCTATTGTTTTTATGTATATATTTTTTAATAATGGCCATTCTCATAGGGTAAGATGGTGTCTTAATATGGTTTTAATTTGCATTTCCTTGATGATTAGTGATGTTGAGCATTTTTTTCTTATGTCTGTCGGCCATTTGTATGTCTTCTTTGGAAAAACCTTTGTTCATGTCCTTTGCCCACTATTTGATGAGGTTATTTGTATTTTACTGCTGGTTTGTTTGAGATCTTTGTAGATTCTAGATATTAGCCCTTTATCAGATGTATAGTTAGTGGATTTTTTCTTCCATTCTGTATGTTGTCTATTTACTCTGTTGATTATTTCCTTTGCTGTGCAGAAGCTTTTTAATTTAATGAGATTCAAAAAACTACTCTTGCCGTAAGACCTGGAAATCACACTCTTGGGTATTATCCCAGTGATATGAAAACCTGTGTCCACACAGAAACCACACAATTGTTCATATCAGCTTTGTTCATAATAGCCAATAGTGGAAACACATAAAATTTCTCTAATAAGTGAATAAACATGCTGTGGAACATCTATACCATGGAACACTACTCAGTAATGAAAAGTATCAAGCTATCAATATGTAAAACTTGAATGAATCTCAAGGGCAGTTATGCTGAGAGAAAAAAGTCAACATCAAAAGGTTTGATTCTATTTCTATAAATAAATAACTGAAGTGAAAACGGCCATGGGAAATGTCACAGAAGGGTTAAAAATGTCACCCGAAATATTTAACCTAATTATATTCTATAAATAAATATATATGTATGATATGTATGATTCTATTTATATAACATTCTTGAAATGACAAAATTATGGAGACAGAGAACAGATCAGTTGTTGCCTGTGTAACCTGTTCTATGAACGAGTTTCAATGACACCTATATTTTTTATAATCCTCTCCTTCTAGTTTTTTAGATTCTCTGGCCAGTAGGGCTTGACAGCCAGAACCATGTAACATTTAACTAACTACATGACTTTTTGAGTTGTTTCCCAGAAATGGTGGAATTTCTGCAAGACAAAGGAGTTGAGATTCTGAAATCCCCTGTGCAGACTTCCTGATACTTCGCCATATCTTGCTGAATTCCCCCAGTGCACATAGCCCCTCATTAAAATCCCCTACTCTCCATTAGGGGGGAGACAGATTTGTGGCTGCCCTGCCCATTCTCCCAGCTGATGTAAGTAGTAATAAAACCCTTTCTTCCCTGGCAATACTCATGGCCTCAGTAATTGCTGTGGAATGCAGCGAGTAACCAGACCTAGGCCGACCCTCCAGGGTTGGTAATACCAATGGTCAAGGATTTAGGGTGAAGAGAAGAGTTGGGTGTGACTGTAAATGGGTCACATGGGAGAAAGCTTTGTGCTGGGTCTTTACTGCATTGGTGTTTTATACACATCCACACAAGTGATAAAGTGTGAAACTGAACACAGACATAGTACCAATTTAACATTCCTGGTCCTGATAGAATTATGGATGATGTAACCATAATGGGGACCTGAGAAAAAGTATATGAGAGCTCTCTGTACCATCTTTGCAGCTTCCTAGGAATCGGTAATTATTTTAAAATTAAAAAAAAAAAAAAGTAAAGTCAAATATATTGAATTTTTGGTCCAACATTTTGGTTTTCTTTAAACCCATTTTCCTTCAATGTTGTCCAAGATTTTCTACCATCTTAATTCTTTCTGGCTACAATTTGTGTTTCTTGCTGGCATTTGATTTCTAAAACATCAGTATTGGATTTTTTTCTGCATTAGTGGTTATCAAATATGACTGCATCACTGCAAATTCCGAGGGAAGACTTGATTACACTCCTCCTCCCAGGTCCACTCTCAGATGCAGCTTCCTGGACACTCTTGGTTTTCCCCGTCAAAGCCTTATTAGATGTGCGTGGTGGCTGCCTTCCTAGCCAGGGTCAAGCAGTCGTATCCTGTGTGAGGATAATGTTTGTCGCTACGACTGGGAAACCTCTGACCCTTGATGGATCAGTGACGGGGCTGCTAAATGTTCTGCACTTAAAATTGCTGGCCTTCACTTAATTCAACACAACGACAAGGTCACACAACAAAAATTATGATGCGTAAAATTTACCAGTTGACTAGAGAACCATCTGCTCACTATTTTCACCAATCTGAACACGGAATCTATGCCTCGCCTCTGAGATTCTTTCCAGCATTCTGGGATTGTTACAGCTTTGTGGATCTACCTCATCCTCTTGAAATAATGCCACCCACATTTATCATCCTGATTCCCACCATATTTTGTATTGATTTTTAAGGAGTGAGATAATTCAGGAACATCATGTTCCTTTCTAAGCTTTTTCCATGTTACAAATTCTTCCTTCACAGCAGTGTTTTGATTAAGGTGTGGGAGGGAATGCTCTTATAATTTACACTTCAATTCTCAGGTACCTGACAAATGAAGTATTCATATTGTGCTTTTCATTTTCAGCCTGGAGAGTTTATAATCTGGCCTTTTATCTAATTAACTATGTATAACTGTCAGAAGCCAAGCATTAAAATGCTTCATTAAAAAGCATTCACATTACTAGTCTTATTTTATTAATGGGGACTCTCTATTTTGCAACTACAACGTACATACAAAAAGTGTTAACAATAAAATGATTCAAAAACTGTTCCGTGGTGGTTTACTTCTGGAAATTTAAATTTGCACAATTCTAAGTTCACATAATTGAAAAATCATGTGTGTCAATTTTAACACATGTTGCTTTTTCTCTTATTCGCTTAAAGGGGCTGGGTAATATATTTTTATACCTTAAATAATGCAGAGCATAGTGCTATGCGCTGTGAGTACTGTTTTCACTTACTTGCTGATTCTCCAAGGCAGCAAAACAGCGATGATTTCCCTCCCTCCCCACCCACCTCCCCCACTCAAAAGGTAAGAAGTTTCAGAGAGAGAAGAGGAATAGGCTTTGAGATTAATTGCATACCAGGGTGACTACAGTCAATAATAATGTGTCATATATTTCAAAATAACTAAGAGAGTAAATTTCAAATGTCTCACCATAAAAAATGATAGGCAAAGTGATGGATATGTTCATTACCTGGATTTAATCATGTCCCATTGTATACATATATCAAAACATCATAGTTTGATATATTTTTGCCACCAAAATGTATACAACTATGATTGTCAATTTAAGAAAAGCAGTGATTTAATCAACATTTCCTGAGAAGATGCATATTGATGTGTACTGAACAGCCCTCAGTAATGAAGAAATACGTTACCTGTCTTTCTCGTCCCTCCTTCCCCTGGTGCACGTTCCATACACTCTCTAAATGTGCCCTGTGATAGCTCCCTGCCCAAGGGAAGGGATCTCCCAACTGTTTTCCCTGTGATGGACTCCTGTGGTTGGGGGGCTGTGGGTAAAAATATAATAGAACCTGAGAAATAGGGCCTATTTAAATATTGTCAACTTTGTCACCACCCCCAGGTTATCTGTATGTAAAAAGGATGGCATTTTTAAATATCAGATAGAAAATTTAAAGAAAATTATAAAGAAGATTGATGTAAAGATCCATTACCTTATTTGGGAACACCTTAAATACTTGAAGTAAATTCTATATGCGGCATAGCCTCCAGACCTAAAGAGTATACATCCCACCTAAACTTTTGTAATATTATCCTGCAATAACTAAAGAAGAAAGTCACAAAAATATTTCCTTCACTGATTTGTCAGAGAACATTCAAAATGCCTAACAGCCTGCCTTTTATGAAACTAAAAAAGAGAGCAACACTATATTTAGCGGGTAGTAATTTTCAATGTAGAGCGAACTGTCGGATGTATTTATTCTTGCTCTAAACAGCGCTCCAGGTTTCTATGACAGCAAATGTGCTGTAGTCACTGAGCATAAGCCCCTTCTGAGCTAGCACCAGCCCCAGTGAGCAATTCCAATGCTGAATTTAGTGAAGGTCACCAATTTTGAATAAATTCATTTTCTACAAGATATTTTATGAACTATAATGCACATTGCTTCCTTTTGTTGGGCAGTAAGCTTTTGAAAACTTCATGAAAATGTCTAGCTTATAAGAAAGTCTATATATATAAATCGTAAAGAAAACACTATGTATTCTCTAATTTACATTTAAAATACTTATGTGTTAGATTGTACAATGTTATGAATTTGTCAATTAACCAGTTTCAGGCTAAAATAACTCAATTCTTCTATTCCACAATCCACAGTAGAGAGGTCAGCTGGTACTACACGAGATTGTGCACATTTTAGAGGATTCTAATAAAGAAGGTACCAATGAACTTGATAATTTGCTAAACCACAAACTGAACGTCAGATGCGGATCTTCACCAGTAAAATCAGTGGCTTGCTCGGTCTCATGACGTGCCAGAAATGAACTTTCATTGCTCAGATCAGTGGTAGAAGTTCAAGGCTTAAGGACTCTGGAAACACACTCTACTTCTACATGATCGATGACAAAAGTAAAGCAGAGGTAACGGTGCATACGTGCAACTCAGTGCTTGGCAAAACCTGTAGAAATTTACAGCATAAAGAGTGAAACTTAATGTATGAAAATTTTAAAAAAAGTTATTCGTAATGTTGAGGAATGCCGGGAGGGAATGCAGAATGTCACAAAAGGAGCGAATTGTATTACGATGTGTGACACAATCTCACCAAAGGCGGTGGGGGAAAGATACTGACCTGACAAACTTTGGACAAGAGCAGTCTATAAAACTGTAGGCAAAAAAACACAACAAAACCCCCCCACAAAACCCAAAAACTATCCATAACCACTGCACTATAGTTAATAAAGTTGTTTCCCACGGGGTTGGGAGTTAACTATTTCAATACCACTACACAGTTACGCATTACTTAATGACAAGAATACACACTGAGAAATGTGTCATTAAGCGATTTCATCCCTGTGTGAGCATCACAGAGTGTGCTCGCCCAAACCTAGATGGTGGAGCTTACTGCACACTGGGCTACGCACCTGCACAGCACGTTACTGCACTGCGTACTGTAGGCAACTGGAACACAATGGTGAGTATTTGTGTATTTAAACATATAAAATGTACAGTAAAAATATGGCATTATAACCCTACGGGACCACCAGTACACACGTGGTCCATCGTTGGTGGCACGTGACTGTACATGCATGCTGGAATGTAACAATGAAATGAAGGAATGGCAGATGGTGGGAGGCAGGTTTTTCACTGCTGGAGTGGGAGGTTACAGACAAGCAAGGGATGGGGACTGGAATTGCCTGGGCAGTATAAGACTGGTCCTGGATATATCAACAAGAACTCATGTGTGGACTAGTACAGACATGGGTGGCTACCTATCAGAATGTTTGTAGGCATATGTGTACACATGAGTTATAAATACAAGTACTTCCTTGCTCTGTCTGCTGGGAGGAACTAGAAGCAACAACACATCACACTTACTACACAGATCTTAGTTTCTAATATCATTCTCCAGTACAAGGAACTAAGGCTCTTTGGAGAAATGGCTGATTCTATAACTGGAACAGGGAATATACAAGGTGAGCCCAGGCATCTTTATAGCATCCCAAGTAAGGAAGTGCTAAAAAAAATGATGTATTATGTCAAAGGCATTCAAAAGCAACTGAAAGAGCTCCAAATGGCCAAAACTGGAACACTTTAAAATTTATAGTATTGGATTGTAATACCAAGTATAATATAAATATTTATAAATCCAAACTGATATAAATAAATAATTGAATAAATAAATGAAGGAATAGAGACACATTTCTTATGCAGAAGAATTCCAAATAATTTACTTCACTGCCACAGAGGAGGGCTATCGCTGCCCACTCCTCAGGTGTAGACTGCTCATAGTCACCCCTTCCAAGAGTACAGCGTGGGAGTGGGGAAATAAACAGGAGTAACTTTGCAGTGGAGAAACGTGACAACCACTATACCATCCAGGTGATAAAGTTTAACAGCAACAGTGGTAAATCATGTTGATAGCATGTACCTTGATATTATGGGATGAAAATTGCACTTTGCCTCTGTGATCTTCATTTCAAAAAGCCACAGTGCCAGTCTAATCATGAGAAAACCACTGGACAAATCCCAGTTGAAGGTCATTCTACAAAATACCTGACTGGGACTCCTCAAAACTGTCAAGCTCAGCAAGAATAAGAAAAGCTGAAAATACTGTCACGGTCTTGGTGAAATACTTGCTATCGTAAGAAATGACACAGACAAATGATTTTCATGGAAGGCAAATAAAAGCCTACTTCGCTGAGATGTTCCTATCGACAACCAATTTAGGATTTGTGCAGTCTATTGTCCTCTGTCTCTGGAATGAGACATTCTAGTTGATAGTTGTATATGGTGATAGTTGTATATGGTACAGTTCACTCTATGAGAGTTTCATCATTTAATATTATTAAATAGTTTTTAATAGAATACTTTGGATCACAATACTTGACTATTAATTTCTACATATGTGAGGAAGTATTTGTTAGAGTCCTTAAACATTTTATAAGTGATTATTGGAGAACAATTTGATGGGCAAATTAGGAAGGTATAGAGCTTCATCGGGAACAGATTTTATCAACATTCCCTTAGTTTTAAGCTATGTTTAGGTTATAGGAAAACCACTGCAATTTGCCTCTTAAAATAATGTATTTTCCATGTAATGAAAACTCTTAAAGATAAAGCTTTTTATGTGTTCTACTACCTTCAGGCAGAAACCTTAAACTTCAGGCAGAAGTTTTAAAGTATTGATCTCACTATTGCAGTTTTATTTTTGGAATAAGATCCTTATGGGAAAGTTGTCTTACTGGTATTCTGTCTAAATATAGCAGCCAGGATGGAAAAGAGTCTTCATAGAAATATAATCAACTATGTTATAAAAAAAAGACCCCAAAAGTTCACTTAAAATAGATTATTTTGTCTTCTTTTCATAAAACTTTATTACAATTACTTAACGTGCTTTAGACAACTACTTTGTGAGAAGCACTGTGATTATGTATATTATAATCTATGTCTTGATAAGTAATAAAATATACATTGAATAAAATTTGCAAAGTGGAAATAAAAATACAAGCCTGACCTCTTATCTACATGCTTTGGATTATATAATAGATTCAACTGTTTAGATGAGAATTAAATGTCATTTGCATAATTATGTCCTGATTTATTATCTTTATTTCCTTACATATTGCAAAGGTTGCCTGTGAAAATCATGACTATTATATTTGTGTGACATAAAATTGCTAAAAATTATATGAATTTTTTTCTTTTTAATTATCATAGGAAGCCAACTATTTGGAGACTGAGTTTGCAAAATAAAATGCTGTATTTTATATTAGATTATTAACAAGAAAAACACCAGAAACTGGTAGAAAAGTGGGTAACTGGGTGGACCCTTACTAAATACAGTGGGCTTGTAAAAATTGTCTTATGTAGATTAGTGACCTGAAATGTTTCTTATGTTTGGAGGTTAAAATTGCTGTTAGAACACTTACTTTGTTCATATAAAAATTCACTTATTTTTGCAGTTTTCAAAATTTACTTCAGTTAAACATTTGAAAATCTGAAGCTCTTCACGCCTGGCACTTACTGTCAAAATGCAGTGTTGGCCGCCGCCTGGAGGGGGTTGGTGCAGCTGTGTGAGCGCGCTTGGTACGTACATTTCATCCAGCTTGAGCCGCTGGTCCAACAGCGTGGCTCTGGGTTCCCGTTTTTAGTATAATCTTCACATAGCAAGGAACTCAGAATCTACCTTGCATAATGGCTGGAAAAGAACCGTTTTTTTCCAAATCCAACCAGTTCAGATTGAAGAAAAGGAGTCAAATCCCTCTTGGGATTAGGATATCAAAGAAAAAGAAATGAGAAGAATTTTAGGGGCACATACCTCTAAAATTGCAGTGAGGTTGAGAATTTAGAGTTCAGGTCCCCATATATTGCCTCACGTGCACTGTAGAAATCACAGATCTGCTCCTACAACCCTGAGGATTCTGGTTCCCGCCCCCATCAAGTTCACCCCAGAGGTGGTGCGCTCTCTCCCTCTCTCTCTCTCTCCCTCCTCTTCCTCTCTCCCCCCTTCTCTCC
>NW_012153174.1:9335002-9354334 GCF_000956105.1 Propithecus coquereli
TTTCTCTTTCCCTCCCCATTCATCTCCGGGGGTTGTTTTTCATGGCGCGTGAGTTTGAGCCACTCCTGCTTGATTGCTTCTCCGATCCTACGTGATATGAAGGGGGGAACAGGCTTGCTGTCCCTGAGCCTCATGGAGAGTCACTTGGGTCCCCCAGGTTGCTCTTGCGTGGAATGATCACCAGTTCTGATAGATTAACGTTCTTATTATAGGGCGCCAAAAAGAATTCTGGTGTAAGAGGAAAGATCAAGGAAAAAAAATATGTTCTGAGTATCTGTGGTGCACTCAAAAGTTACCTATTTCTGATGCACCTAATTTCCCAAAGGAACACCTGTTGGTAAAATCTCGTAGAATGCCTGTGCCGAGGAGTCTCCCCTTGCAGAGCTTCCCCAGTGGCAGAGAAGCCAACTGTGGCATGAGGAACAGGGCAGCTGCATTTCAATCCTGCCTTCAACACTAGCTAAAGTTCCTCATTAGGGGGAAAAAAACCCCACTCTGTACAAACCTAATTTAAGATTTTAAAAAAATCATTAATCAAATTGACTATCTCTAATATTTGTCTTGAGTGATTTTTCTAACATAGTAAAGATGTAAAAGCCATCTTTTGTCACCTTAAAATTTACAAACTGAGGTAGTAAGATTGTTTGAGTCAATGTGTAACATTCTTTTGAAACCATTAGGTAATCATGGTTGCCAGTGGCTTCATTAACCCATAATCTCATCTTATTAACATGTAAATTAAAGTCTGCTCTAAATTGCTTTGGCACAAAATGACAGTAGGAGAGGAGGGAGGAAAGTCATGAAAGTCAGTCTGGAAGCAAAAGTTCACATCAGTTTCCTCTGAACATTGACTGAACCTGGCACGCAACAGGGCATAACCATTGTTTGCTTAATTCCCAGTAAAAGAAAAATGGAAAATAAAACACAAAATCAAAATAGTTTTGTGTAGCATTTTTCAAACTGACCTGGTGGTATTCCTTCATGGTTAATATGGGGAAGAAAGTAGGGAAGAGATGAACAAGCTGAAGATCCAACCACTTTCTTTCTTCTGCTGGTTACTTTATTTTGAAGATTTTTGTTGCCATATACATAGCATGTGCTACATATATATAGACATTACATTGCGCAAATAGATCACCAAAAAAAAGGATAATCAGTTTCATTGCCCGAAAATGTATAACCACATCTTTCCTGTTGTCTTTCCAAGAGTGAGGGAATCATTTTAATATCTTCAAAATAAATAACCATGACTTACTTTCGAGTTTCAGTCTCCTGACAGAATTGTTGGAATGGGCCTCATGACCTTTTGAAAATTAATGGGAACTAGCTGGGCTGTCTCATAGCTCCTCTGCAGAAGGCTTAATGAAAGAATACTACAATGGAGGAAAACAAAGACATTTTTAAAAATTGCATTTTTTCTTCTAAGTGAAACTGATTATGAAAATTTCGGTATCAATACTAATTTCAAATTAAAATATATTCTAGATCAGGAATTTATGCATTTGGGTAATATGTATTAAGGTTAATGCATGCTCCCACAAATGACACAGAGAAAAGCCAGATAAATTTACAAATTATATATTTGAAGGCCTGAATGAACTGCAGAAGTTATGAAGACTAGAGAGATTAACATTCTAGGAATGGGAGAAACGTTCTCAGATGAGCAGAGGAAAGAGCTTTTGCACCAGTTCCAGGGCTGGGCTAAATGGTAAGGATGAAGAGCTGGCAGAAGAAGAAGGCTGTTACTAGGAAAAAAAAATTAAAACACCAAACTTTTTGAGGCAGACGGAGTGTGGAGATTGGAGGCCAGCATCACGTGATTAATTCTCGCCACAAGACACGGCTGCGGGAGCCTTTGGGGCTGGTCTGAGCACTCCCAGGAATTAGAGAGGAGCCTCCTGTATTCTCAGGATGCTCAGAACAAACCTGACCACGAAATTGTCCTGAGACAGAATAGGGGAATCAGAGACAGGGGTAATTGACACTGAGGATCCACAGTCACTTCACCAAGAGGAACTTAAAACCCTGCCTCCTGCCAGAAGAGGGAAGGCCAGGCTTGCAGCTCTTAGAAAAGGACACGGCTGCAGGACAGAGAAAGACCAGGCGTGCTGGTATTCTTCTGCACCAGGGTGAGGAAGTTAGAGATTTAAGGCCAAAGGTAGCCAATACTGCACTCAGTATAACTGCAGATTAGAAGCTTTGTAGAATTGAAGCATAAAGAGCTCACTTAACATTCTCTGAAAGAAAGAACTGGTTCTTCCATAGCCTTTGAAGGCTCAGGACACAAAAACCTACCAAACTTGCAATGAGAAGCCCTAGAAAGCTACAACTGAGAAGAATTAATAAAGACAGATTGATTTTTAGCAAACTGTCAGTGTCCTGACCCAGCCCAAACCCTGACTGTTGGAGGTGATCGGCCTAAACCTGTTTTGAGAAGGAGGCGTAGCCTCCCTAATGGAAGGTAACCACCTGGAGCATCTGTGATTTCACACACTGTCCAGAATATAGTAAAAAAAAGTTATATTTATTAAATGAAGTATGATCCTGTAATCAATAGTAAGAGAAACAAAACAGAGGATGGGAGCAGAGCCACAGATGATTCAGATCTTAAAATTAGCAAACAAGAAATTTAACTATAATTAATATCTTTAAGAAAATAAAAAAATAGATAAAAGAATGAAGAATTTATTTGCATAATTTGCATCTATAAAAATAGTTACAATTCTAGAACTAAAAAAATACAACATCGAAATTGATTTTGTTAATCGATAGTTTTAAAACAGATTGAACATACTATAAACAAAGTAATTTAACTGGAAGATAGGAAAATGGAGAATACTGTTACTGAATCTTAAGTAGAAGAAATAATAATAAAATATAATAGAAATAATAGAAAAGATTATAAGAGTTATTAAGATCATGCTCAAAAGTCAAACATATTTGTAGTTGGAATTAGAAAAGTTAGAAAATAGTCAGCGATAGAAACAAGATTTGTAGATGTGATTGATATAATTTTCCAAAATATAAGAAAAATATAACTCACAGATTCAAGAACCTCAATAATCACCATCAGAATAAATACAAAAAATAACACTTCTTCGAATCAAAGACCAAGAGAAAAAGCAATTGTTTAAAACAAGGTACTTAAATGCTCACTGAGAGAGTCAATGTCTTTTCCCTAGGACCTTCAAAGGAGCACCAGTGAGACTTAGGGGTGACAAAATGACAGACAATAGAAAATGGAATGAAAAACATGGAAAGTTGAAAAAAAAGTGCCACTTTGCAAGTCTATTCCAAGCAAAAGTGTTCTCCAAAGTGAAGTTGACTTCAGGAAGCAAAACCGAAGCGATCAGTTACTAACAGTTTTGCACTAAAAAAACTAATAAAGGGAGTTTATCAAGCAAGAGAAAAAAGTCCCAGATGGACAGAAGAAAAAACAGTATGAAATGGAGACACAAAGGCAGAATGGCAGTGTAAGTATGAGGAGCACTGATTGTACAAAACAAAAGCAGTGATGCTTTGTGTGGGTTAAAATTTGTGCAGAACTAAAATGTGTGGCAACAGCATGGAGAGAGAGTAAATGATGTAAGCGAGATTCAAGCAGAAGAGAGAATGTGGTAAAACTAGTAACTTGTATGAAACAATTGCAGGTCAAAAATAAATGTTGTCATCTCTAGATTAACCAATGAAAAAAGAAGAAAAGGATATATAACTAACAAAAAAGATATAGTGAGAAAATAAAATACTAAATTAATATTGTATTTATACAAACAAGGAAAAGGGGGAACAAACAAGAATGTTAAAAGTCTTGGCAAAGTAGAAAGCAAAGAATTTTAAAAGTTAATAAATAGAGGGGAAAAGAGTTAAAATGATCTAAGATCCTAGCAGAATGGAGGAAATGGCAAGATTAATAAGTTGCAATAAGTTATGGATCAAAGTTAAGTTATCCACTAAAAGAAAAGAATGTATGACTACAAAGTTAATAAAGAATAAAAATGGAATACTAAAAATAATGTTTCATAAGTACAAAAGAATTCAAGAATGGAACATAAAATAGATTTGTCAAATATAAAGCAAATAATAAAGCTAAGTTTAAAAAAACACTGGCATTTAATAATAATAAAGAGAACAATTCAACAGAAAGTCATGAAAACTTAAATAATATTCACTCAATAAGTTGACTTCAAAATTATGCTTATAAATTCACAAACCAAGAAGACTAAATCCACAGGCATAGTAGGAGCTTTCACATAACTAATAGCCTATCAAACAACAGACAACATAAGTGAAAATATAGAAATTTTGAGTATCACAATAAATAAATAATTTAATTGATGTATTTAACACCTAATGGAGCTAAATTCACATTTTTAAAGTGCAAATGAGAAATTTACCACATAATGAAATTTCTGCAAAGTTCAAAGAATCAGAAACATTCAATGTATCATTTTTAGCACAATTAAATTAATAGCAAAATTAATAGAAAAACAGAAAAATACCAGGACTTAAAACATTCTTCAATAAGTCATGATTCAAAGATAAAATTGACAGAATTTTAAAATATATTGACAGAATGATAATGACAATAAAATATATTTTTGTATTTCCTACAGTCTAGGAAATTTTAAACCTTGAACTTTAGGAAAAGAGTAAATCTGCATATGAATGAATTAAACTTCTTACCTGAAGAAAATAATTTTAAAAATGAAATAAAAGCTAAGGAAAGTAAAGTCAAGGAAGTATGCAACTGAGAAGACAATTCAGTGAAATACATTAACATATATATATACTATAATATATAACAACATACAGATACAGATATTACAGATATTATAAAAGTAGATAGAGAAAAAGAACAAAGTTAAAATATTTTCCTTGGAAAGAGTAGTAAAATTGATATTGTCCAGGATAACCATATCATAAACTTGAAGAACAAGTCTTAGTAAATTTCAAAAGACTGAGCACCTTATCTGACCAATACGGAATGAAGGTATTAGGTCATTAAATATGAAATGTCCAATTTTGAATCCAAAGTGTGGTTTATTATATCTCAAACAAGAAGCAGCACAATTAATCAAAGTATATGCCTAAACTGTCAACACAATGTTCACATCTTAAGGGTAGCTTGTTTATGCCAGCAGCGAAGAAACCTGGAGAGCAACTGACAACTAAACTACAAAAGGCATTTTCCACAGGTTGTTGAGAATTGAATATTTTTCCTTGCAAGAAGTGGTCCAAAGCTGGAAGAAGTGGCAGTCAGTTGGTGCAAGGTCTGGTGAATATGGTGGATGACAGAGAGTTTCCAAGTCCAGCCTCTGTAGTTTGAGCAGCGTTGTTTATGTGACATGTGGTCTAGCGTTGTCTTGCAAGAGGATTGGCCTGTCTCTATTGATCAATCTCAGCTGGTTGATCACAAGCATCCTCATCATTTCGTCTAATTGATTGCAGTAGACATCCGCTGTAATCGACTGACCAAGTTTCATGAAGCTGTAGTGAATAATACCACTCTGGACCACCAGACACCAGTAGCTTTTTTTCATGAATATTCAGTTTTGGACTGTGTTTTGGCACTTTGTCTTTATCCAACCATTGTGCCAAATGCTTGTGATTGTCAAAAAGAATCCATTTTTCATCACACATAACAATACAGTGTAGAAATGGTTCACCTTTATGTCATGACAGCAAAGAAAGGCAAGCTCCAAGACGATTTCTCTTCTGATTCTTGTCTAATTCATGCGGAACCCATCTATCCAGCTTCTTTACTTTGCTGATTTGCTTCAAATGGCCCAGTATTGTTGGAATAGTAACATCGAATTGTGCTGCTAATTCACAGGTAGGTTGAGATGGATTTGCTTCCACTACAGCTTTCAGCTCATCATTTTTGACCTTGGTCTCAAGTGACATACATGGCTCCTTTTCAAGATTAAAATCACCAGAACAGAACTTCTCACATCATCGATGTACAGTGCATTCATTGGCCACATCCTTCCCAAACACCTTGTTGATATTTCGAGCTATCTGTGCTGCATTGGTTCCACAATGGAACTCATATTCGAAAATAACGAGAATTTTGACTTATCCATGGTTTCACAAACATTGCTCTAAAAGAATGTGAAAGATAATCATAACCCACAATGTGCATTTGAAAGACTGAGGATGTACCTTCACAATAAACATAAAACAAGAAGTGTCAAAGTGAAATGTCAGAGATATCAACTGTCAAACTTAGCACTTAACAAAATAGGACATTTCTTACTTAATAACCAATTGCACTCAATCATACAGGAATATTGAAAAATTCACAAACGTTTGAAGATTATACAACACATTTTAAACAACCAATGGATCAAAGAAAAAAATTACAAGAGGAATTAGAAACTGTTTGGAGATGAATGGAAATGGAAACAAAAAATGTCAAAATTTAGGGATGCAGTAAAAGCAGTAGTGTTCAGAGGGACATTTATAGCAGTAAATGGCTGTATTTTAAAAGAAAGGAAGAGAAATCCAAAATCGATAACCTAACTTTGCATCTTAAGGAACTAAAACTTTTTTAAAAAAATTCAAGCTAAACCCAAACCTAGAGGAGAAAAATGAAACAATATAGATTGGCTCAAAGATAAACAAAATAGAAGAAAGAAAATCAATAAAGAGGATTAATGAAACCAAAAATTGGTTCCTTGAAAACATTAGCAAAATTATAAACTTTATCTTGACTGACAAGAAAAATAAAAGAGAGAAGACTCAAATAACTAAAATCAGATATGGAAGGGGGGCATTACAACTGACTTTCAGAAATGAATATATACATATATATATGTATAAAAGAACACCGTTAAAAATGTATGCATCAAACTAGATAGCCAAAATTAGATGGAAAAATATTTAGAGATACATAAATTACAAAATAGATTCAAGAAGAAATAGAATCTGAACAGACCTGTAACAAGTGAGAAGATTAAACAGTAATGAAAAATACCCAACAAAGGAAAGTCCAGGACCAGATGGCTTCACTAGCGAATTCTACCCAAATATTTACGTAAAAATTAACACGTCTTTCTCAAAATCTTCCAAAAAATACAAAGAGGGAACACTTCCTAACTCAATCTATAATCTATACCTACCTGGACAATGACATCAAAAGAAAAAAAAAAATCAGACCAATATTCCTTAAAAATACAGATGCAAAAATTCTCAACAAAATACTAGCAAAGTAAATACAATAGCATATTAAAATGATTATTAACTATGACCAGGTAGAATTTATCATAGGAATGCATAAGAAAATCAATCACTGCAATGCACCATATTTATAGAACAAAGGGGAAAAAAAGCATACATCATCTCAATTAACTCAGAAAAGTCACTTAACAAAATCCATCATGTTAAAAACTGTCAAAAAAAAAAAAACAAAAAAACAAAAAACAAAACACCTGAGACTGGAAGGGAACTATCTCAACATGATAAATGACATTTATAGAAAATTGCAGCTAACTTCACACTTGATGGTGAAAGTCTGAAAACTTTCCCCTATGATCAGGAATACAACAAAGAGGCCCACTTTCACTAATGCTATTCGGCATTTTACTGGAAGTTCTAGCCAGAGCAATTGAACAAGAAAAAAAAAAACAAATATATAAAAGCAATCAAATTGGAAAGGAAGACATAAAACTATCTCTATTCACAGATGAATGATCCTACATACAGAAAATCCCAAAGATTCCACAAGAAAACTGCTAGAGCTAATAAACAAATTCAGCAATGTTTCAGAGTACAAAATTAACATACAAAAAGCAATTATGTTTCTGTTCAACTGTGGTGAACAGTCTGAAAAAGAAATTAAGAAAGTAATTACATTTATAATAACATCTAGAAGAATGAAATACCTAGAAATACATCCTCCAAGGAGGTAAAAGAAGTATACGTTAGTTAAAAACTAAACTATAAAACATTGCTGAAATAACTTAAAGCCTAGGTAAATGGAAAGACATTATGTGTTCATGGGTAGGAACACATATTATTAAGACACAGAACACCTATCAAATTTCCTATAGCCTTTTTTGCAGGAATAAAAAATCCATTGCTTAAATTTACATGAAATCTTGGAGGAACAACAGAGGTAAAAGACTGACTTACTAATTTCAAAATTTACAACAAAGTGAAAGTAAGTATCACAATGTTATGCTGGCATAAGGAGAGACAAAGGACCAATGGAATAGAACAGCAAGCCCAGAAATAATTCTATACATCTATGGCCAGTTGATTTTTGACAAGGATGTCAAGTCCATTCAATGGGAAAAGGACAGTCTTTTTAACAAATGGCATTGGCACAACTGGATTTCCATACATGAATGAAAAAAGTCGGATGTCTACCTCATATCATATATAACAATCAACTAAAAATCAATAAATGACCTAAATATATGAGTTAATACCATACAACACTTAGGATAAAATAAAGAGGTAAATGAATCTTCATGACCTTGGATTAGGCAATGGATCTTTAGATATAATACCAAAACCAAAAACTAAATAAATTAATAGATGAACAGAACTTCACAAAAACTAAAAATAAAAAAAAAAGACTTTTATGTATCAAAGCACATTATCAAAAAAGTGAAAAACAATCTGTAGAATGGGAGAAAATATTTGCTAATCGTATATCTAATAGTTGAATACCAGAATATGTAAATAACTCCCACAAGTCCATAACTAAAAGACAAACAACCCAATTTAAAAATGGGCCAAAGACTTGAGTAGACATTTCTCCAAAGAAGACATAGAAATGCTTAAAAAGACTTTAGAAGGTACTCGACATCGCTAGTCACTGGAGAAATTCTTATCAAAACCATGAGATATCACTGCACATCTACTAGGCTAGTTACAATACAAGAGAAGTGAAAGAAAAGGAGGGTAGAAAAGACCATTTGGTGACCACGTGGAGAAAGTGGAACTCTCCCACACTGCTGGTGAGAATGTAAAATGGGGCCGCTGTGCAAAACAGCTTGGCAATTCTTCATAGACATAGGATTACCGCATAACCCAGAAAGTCCTCTCCAAGGTATATATACAAGAGAATTGAAAACACGGACTCAAACAGATACTTGTAAGCAGCATTATTTACAATAGCCAAAAAGGTGGGAAAAACTCAAGTAATTCTCAACAGATGAATAAATAAACAAAATGCAATATATAAAAGCAATAGGCTACCATTTGGCCATAAAAAGGAATGACGTTCTGATACACACTACGACATGGATGAACCCTGAAAACGTTATGCAAGGTGAAATAAGCCTGACACAAAAGGACGAACATTGTATGAATCCACTTACATGAACTATCTGGAGCAGGCAAGTGAATAGACTGAATAGACGAGCAGTTCCCAAGGGCAAGGGGAAGGAGGTGTTACTAAATGGACATACCGAGTTTCTGTTCAGGGTGATGAAACCTTTTGGCAACAGATAGTGGCGATCATTGCAGAACACTGCAAATGCAATGCATGCCACTGGAACTGACACTTAAAATGGTTAAAATGGAAACTTTTATATATATTTTACCACAGGACAGATTTTAAAAATTACCAATATAATATAGCACATTAATAGAAAATGGAGAAAAATAATATGAAAATATTGAAAGACACAGTGAAAGACATTAGCAGAATTCAGCATTCGTGCTAAAAATTCTAACAAAGTAGGAATAGAAAGAAATTTTCTTAATTTCAGAAATCAGAAATCAAGCATTGACAGGAATCATTAAGAAGCAGCCTCTGCAGAGTGGAGAAATCCCTCTAATTCCCCACACTGCATCTGAGATGCCGGCAAGGTGTCAGCTTAGGTCTAAGCACAAGGCCCCAGCTTGGGTGTATCAGACTCGCCTTAACAAAGGCTGGTATTAGGCCTCACCAAGATCCACAGGGGATGCGGAGTTTTGAGTTTGCATCCTATCAAATATACATTGTGACACAGACATCAGACTCTCCACAGATCTCCCCTAACAAAGAGTAAAGCGAAGCCTCCACAAGTTGAAAGTGATTAGCCAGCAGTTGACCTGCCTATGTAAATAAAACATCAACTCTCTTCAGTGGAAGAATACACATTGTCTAAAATGTCCACCATCCAGTAAACGGTGCTATATATACAAAGAAACCAAAACATAATTCATAATCAAGAAACATACAGACGTTAAAAGAAACAAACTGAGATGCCCAAACCTTGCATTAAATATGAAAAAGATTTTAAAGCAGCTATTATAAATGTTTTTGAGGGTATAAAGCTAAACAATCTAAATGAGTTAACAGATGGAAAACCTCAGCATAGAAAACAACAGAAGGAAAATATGAGAATGTAGAACAGAGTGGTACTAAAAAATTTCACAGCGTGGAGTAAACAGAAGATCTTTGATGGGAGAAGGAAGTGTCTAAAGTCAGGTCAATAGAAATCGTACAATCCGAAGAGCAGAGAAAAAGACTTATGGAAAATGAGCACAGCCACAGGCATGTGTGGAACAGTGTCACAGAGTGTAGACTTCCTCAATGAAAAAAGGGAGAAAGTAAATTTAAAAAATGGCAGAAAAATTAAATTTGATGAAAAACACTGACTTAAAAGATCAGGAATCTCACCAAGCTGCAAGCATAAATATAAAACATAAAGAAAGAAAGGAAAAGAAAAGAAAAGAAAAGCAAGAAAGAAAGAAAGGAAGAAAGAAAGAAAGAGAGAGAGGGTTGAAGGAAGAAGATGCAAAAGGAAGGAGAGAGGTAGGGAAGGAGGGAGAAAGGAAGGAAGGAGAAAAATCAAATAATCAAATCCAGGAATATAATAGTAGAACAGCTGAAAACAAAGATAAAGAGAAAATATTATCATCAGTCAGGGAAGAAAGAGACATTATATGCAGAGGAATGATGACTCATATGCAAAGTGACTTTCAACAGAACTTATAGAGGTCAGGCAATGCAATAACATCTTTGAAGTACTAAAAAAATCTGAATTCTATATTCAACAAAAATGCACTTCAAAAATGAGAGTTAAATAAAGATGTTTGCTAATAAGCAAAATCTGAGTTATCTTTTCAATTGACCTACACTACAGAAATGCCAAAAGCTGTTTTTAGGGTTGAAAGGACATGGATTTACAGAAAGACACAAGATAAAATAATAAATAATAAAATTTTGATGAATGTCAAAGATGTGGGTTTTCCCCTTTTTGTAATTTCCTTATAAGATATCTGACTATTTAAGGTAAACAGCAATAACATCAAATGGCGCTAGTTACAATGTTGGAAATTTGCAATGGATGAGCAATTCAAAGTGTCAGATATGACGTGGCATTTGGGTGTGAAGCGGTAACACAGCGTAGATTGGAACAAGGGAAGGATGCATATTGTCTGTGCTAGGCCAGCCACCAGGCAACCGTGCGTGCACCCTGATTGACAGGCGTGGCGAGGCTGACGAAACACTAACGCTGCCGAGAGGCGACAGGGCTCTTTGATGTAAGCCTCGGTCGGGGGAGCTGCCGGCTGGGCGTGGGCGTGGTGTCTGCATTGCTGTCTTCCTGTGGAAAGATTAGGTGAGAAAGTACTTTTTGGTCTTTACGGATGCCCCAGGACACAGAGACTTATCAAAAATGTGATTGCAGGCACATCTCAGGCTCAGGGTGCTGTCTTGGGCTGTTTGTCGCTGCTGGTGTTGATGAATTTGAAGCTGATGTCCCCAGGAGCGGGCGGACTGAGACGGTGCCCGTCTGGCCTTCACAGAGGGTATGAAGCGACTAATTGCTGATGGCAGTAAACTAATTCCACCGAGCCACTCGACAGTCATAGAAATACATGGAATCGCTGCAGCAGTCAGAATCTGCATTAAGAAAATTGGCCACACCCCTATCCCAGTGTCATCAGCGCTGATTTCTGTCGGGAGTGGTAAGAACATGCCGGTCGGGAAGCAGCGCAGCCTGGTTCAGGCCACCCCAGCGCAACCGCTCCGCTCCGAGCCCTGCATCGCACCCCGGCGCCAGGCGCCACCTGCAAGCCCTGACGTCAGCCCTCTGAGAGAGCGACGAAATCGATGGTGCTTGTACTGTTCTTACAGGCTGTGTGAAGAGAGACCTGGGTTTTTCCTACTTTTTATGGGGTTTTTTGTTTGTTTTTGTTTCTGTTTGTTTTGTTTGTATTCAACGCAAAAACTTCCCAGGGAATTGCTAAGGCAAAATATTTACATGCGGGAGTTGCAGTTGCTCAATCTACTTCTGGTGCACTATCTCCACGGGAAAGAGCCTTGCCACAGATGCAGCAATGGATTCCACAGTGCAGTAGCTGGGGCCTCTGCCAGACACACACCTGCACTCAGAGATACGCAAAGTGCAGTCCCATGAACTTATGTATTTTCTCATAAATTTTGTATAAAATTGTGATTATTTTTTCTAATAAACTCAATCAGAAATGAAAAAGGAGAGGTCACTACAGACATCACGGAAATACAAAACGTTATCTTTGAATACTATACAAATCTATATGCTCACAAACTACAAAATGTGGAGGAAATGGACAAATTCTTACAAATACACACCTCCCTAAGCTCAATCAGGAGGAAATAGAATTCCTGAGCAGACCAACATCAAGCAAAGAAATTGGAGCAACAATTAAAAATCATCAAATTTGATAATATCAAATGATGATGATATTTGATTCTATGCTCTGTACTTTTCATTTCTTGTAACATATCTGTTAGGGCTTTGCTGACTTCATTAAAATGCATCAAGAAGTGTTTTTTTCTTCTCTATTTTGTTAGTTCAGGACCTCTGAGAAGCAGAGGCTGAGACAGTTCTAAACATGAAAGAAATTTATTATAAAAAATGTGTGTTAGTGAAAATGGGAGAGAATTGGTGAGTCTGGCATCCACCTTTTGAATTGAAATGTGACCCCAGCACAATGTAGTTAACTTACCATCAAGGGGCCAGTTGTTGTCCTCAAGGAACATTGGAGACCCAGTGTTGGTGTCTGTTGCAGGAAAGTCAACACTGAGAGGCAGCACTGTGCTGGGTACACATGCTGCGCCATTCTCAGGCTTGGTTCTTGTGTCTATTGTGACAGCTCTGGGAAGGGTGATGACAAAGGCTGACTCATATCAGCTGGCCTGGTGATGGTATCCATGTGGTTGTTCAGTGGCTTTTCCATAGCAGATGCATTTGGGGGGATGTTAACGTAGTATATAAATATTTTCACATTTTGTGCCCCAATTCCCACCTTACATTTTCTGCATTCCTCTACCCTAGAATCCCTTCTCTCTGCTCTAGTAATTTTTCTTCCAGGACCCTAAGCACATGGCCAGGTAATTGGCTCCTGCCCAGAAGTCTCCATGGAGTCTCACTTCCAACCACTTTTCCTTCTACGAAAGTGGGTGCCCAGGTACACTGCTCATAGCTCTGCCCCTGGGAAGACTCCCCCTTTAGTCTTTCAGGGCCATCTCAGCCTGCATCTACAGTGCAGCCCCTATCCATTTCCAGTTTACACCCACACAAGTCCAACCCATTGCAAACTACGTGCAGAGTTTTTCCTTCTCTTTTGGCTGACTGTATGAGAACCACACCCCCATTTGGCCACAGGTGCCAGCTGGGGTAGAGGCACTGGAGTATTTGTTCACACGTCGTGTTTGTGCCCTCTGCCTGCTTCTGGGCCTGACAACTTGCCAGGTCTGATAGGACTCAGCTCAAAATGGGTGGTTCTAGAAGTGTACATTGTATTACATGGTCAAGGGACTCATTTCCACCAGGGCCCAGAAACCCACCAAAAGGTGTTTGTTGAGGCGTGTATAGTCCTCTGCTGTGGATAGCAGCCCTGCCTAGATGCCAAGCCTGTGCTGTGGCTCTGCCACTGAAGCCTCCTTAAGGTCCCTGCTGCATTCCGCCCCATACGGACACCTCAATGCCACAGTGTCAGCCCGGTCACATGACCCAAAGAGCAGATGGCATAAACAGTGCCCTTCCCTGCTCCAGGCCCCATTCAAGACTGGCAGCCTTCGACAGCCAGAGCAAAATTTCTAGAGATACAATATGCTGCCCCCAGAGTCCTCAAAGGCCTTCTATGCAGCATAAGTTCTTGTCTATGCTAAGCGTACAGATGCAACACATTGTCTTTTACTGTAAAGACGATATCCTGGCATGCCGCTGATCACTCGGGCCCTTACAAACCTCACTGAAGTGGTCAGCTCTCATGTCCTTGCAGGGTTTGTATCTACCTGCCGGGGAATGTGTGCTTTACCAGGGCTGCACCTCTTGCTCATTCTGTGCAGTCAGCATGATGCCGTCAATGTAATGGATGTGAGAACTGTCCTTCCAGATGACCAACTGGCCTGAGCTCTTTGGACTATATTGCGATGGTGGCAGAAGAGTAAATGTAGCCCTGAGTTAAACTTAAATAAGCAATGTTGTTTATCCCACGTGGACAAGAGCTACTTCTGATTCTTTTTTCTAACTGGAACATAAAGGAGAATATTTGACAATTTAATGGCCACAGACCACATACCTGACCTTATTAAAGTATTCTAGTAAGGAGACTCCATCTGGCATAAAAGCCACTTTGGTGTTGTCTGCCAGAGTCTACAATAGGGCCAAATCTGGTCCACCACCTGCTTTTGTGTGACTTGTGAGCTAAAAAGACTTTTACAATTTTTTTAATTAATAGACTTTATTTCTTAAAGGAGTTTTAGGTTTACAGAAAAATGAGCAGGAAGTACAAAGAATTTCAATTTGCCTTGCACCTTTCCCTTAAGTTTCTCCATTTATTGACATCTTGCATTAGTGTGGTACATTAGCCACAATTGATGAGACCATCCTGACAGATTATTAGCTGAAGTACTATTGTTTACATTAAGGTCCCTCTGAGTGTTGCATATTCTATAGTTTTTGACAAATGTACGTATAATGACATTTCTTGACCATTGCAGTCATACAGAGTGTTGTAACTTGCCCAAAAATCCCCCGTGGTCCACCTATTCATCCCTCCCTCATCTGAACCCCTGGAAAACACTGAACCTTTTACTGTCTCCATAGTTTTTCCTTTTCTGGAAGGTCATATAGTTGGGAAGATACAGTATATAGCTTTTCAGATTTGCTCCTTTCACTCAGTAATATGCATTTAAAGTTTCTCTGTGACACTTTGTGGCTAGATAGCTCATTTCCATTGTCTGTATGTACCACAGTTTATTTATCCATTCACCTACTGAAGGACATCTTGGTTCCTTACAAGTTTTGGCAATTATAAATAAACCCTCTATAAACATCCAAGTGCAGATTTTTGTGTAGACATAACTTTTCAACTCTTTTGGACAAATACCAAACCTACAAAGAAGAACTCACACCTATACTGCAGAAATTATTCCACAACATCGAGAAGGATGCTATCCTCCCCAACTCATTCTAAGAAGCCAATATCACCTTGATACCAAAGCCAGAAAAGGACACAACAAAAAAAGAAAACTACAGACCAATATCCCTCATGAATATAGATGAAAAATCCTCAACAAAATCTTAGCAAACAGAATCCAACAGCACATCAAAAAAATAATTCATCATGACCAGGTGGGCTTCTCTTTAAGTGTTTGATTGCATTTACAGTGTAAGCGTCTGGACCTAGACTTCTTTGTGGGAAGGTTGTAAATTATAAATTTATATTCTTTACTACATAAGGAGCAATGAAGTTTTCCTATTTTAAAAGTCATTTGTCAATTTTACTATTTACTTTAATATACCAATACCTTTAATAATATAATTAAAGGTATTGATATATTTTTATATACCTTTAATTGTACCTTTAAGAGTATAATTAAAAATATTGATATATAAGTGTTCTAATAATTCCCTATTATTTTTTTATTTTTCTAGTATTATAGGATCTTTTGTGCTACCTCCTATTTTGTTCTTGATTTTAGATATTTTTATTTTATCTTTTTGTGTTTTCATTATCCAAACCCCTGAGGGCCCCAGTAGCACAGAAAGTCTCTTCTGGAGCTCGACATCTGTCTTCTGCCCTCAGACATCGGACTTTTGACTCAGGCCTTTGCATTCCAGCACTTACACCAGCCACCCATCCTGCGTGTCCGGCCTGCCGCCATGGAGTGGAAGTTATGACACTGGCCACCCTGGTTCCCAGGCTTTCAGACTCAGACCGAATCACACCACTGACTTCCCTGGTCCCCCAGCTGGCAGACAGCATGTGATGGCACATCCTGGGACTCCTCATACTCCGTGATTGCGTGAGCGAATTCCCATAACAAATCCGCCCTTACACACGTGTCCTGTG
Source organism: Propithecus coquereli (assembly GCF_000956105.1). Lineage (NCBI taxonomy): Eukaryota > Metazoa > Chordata > Mammalia > Primates > Indriidae > Propithecus > Propithecus coquereli. Next base: position 9,351,290 of record NW_012153174.1, read on the forward strand.
GGTTCACTTTCTCTGGAGAACTCTGACTTATACAAAGTGATTTGCTTTATGCCATTACGGATTGGTTTGCGTCTCCTAGAATTTATATACAAGATCGTGCATCTGTAAAGTTGCGTATATCAATAGTTCATTCAATTTTTTTTGTATATCTATCTATTGATATATATTTAAGTTGTTTCCAGTTTTGGGCTATGAACATTTATTTACAAAACATTGTAGGTATGTGGTCTGTGGCCATTAAATTGTCAAATATTCTCCTTTATGTTCCAGTTAGAAAAAAGAATCAGAAGTAGCTCTTGTCCACGTGGGATAAACAACATTGCTTATTTAAGTTTAACTCAGGGCTACATTTACTCATTATTCTTGCTAGGTGTTTATTAATTCAATCAATATTTTTGCAGAACCAATTCTTTGCTTTTTAAATTTTTTCACTTCTTTTTCCAGCTTTTATTTCATCAATTTTTGCTCCAACTTTTATTATTTTACTCTGAATTAGTACAAATATATGTAAAACAGAATATAGAATATGGGAAAAGACTCACACACATATGATCAACTGATTTTCAACAGAGGTCAAAAGCAATTAGTTGGAGAAATTATAGTCTTTTCAACAACTAATACTGGAATAATTAAATATCTATATGCAAAAAAGTGATCTAGTCTTTACATCATTTACAAAAACTAAATGGCTCATAGATCTAAAGACAAAAGCAAAGACAAAACCATTTGAAGAAAACAGAATATATTTGTGCCCTAGAGTTAAGCAAAGATTTTATTTATATTTTACCAAAATCACAACCTGTAATAGAAAACAATTGATGAATTGGACTTTTTTAGAATTAATAATTTGTTTGAAAGATACTGTTAAAAGAATGAAAAACAAGACACACACACACACACACAGGAAAAATAATATACTTGTAATTCACACTTTATCAGGAAGTATCTTGGATATTTTTAAACACCCTCAAAATTTAATAATAAAGCAAAAACATTTCACCAAAGGAAATAAGTAGATGACAAATAAGTACATGAAAAGATGCTCAACATAATCACACACTACAGAAATGTGAATTAAAAACACAATGACATGCCACTGCTCACCTAATAGAAAGTCTAATTTTTAAAGACTGACCATAGCAAGTGTTGGCAAGGATGTGAAACAACTAAACTCTTCACACATGAAGAATACAAACACTTTGTAAAGTAGTTGGACAGTTTTTTAAAATGGTAACATATACTTACCCTATGATTGATTCATCATTCCTCTCCCAATTATTTACCCAAGAGAAATAAAAATGTATATCCCTACTCTTCTGCCACCATCGCAATATAGTCCAAAGAGCTCAGGCCAGTTGGTCATCTGGAAGGACAGTTCTCACATCCATTACATTGACGGCATCATGCTGACTGCACAGAATGAGCAAGAGGTGCAGCCCTGGTAAAGCACACATTCCCCGGCAGGTAGATACAAACCCTGCAAGGACATGAGAGCTGACCACTTCAGTGAGGTTTGTAAGGGCCCGAGTGATCAGCGGCATGCCAGGATATCGTCTTTACAGTAAAAGACAATGTGTTGCATCTGTACGCTTAGCATAGACAAGAACTTATGCTGCATAGAAGGCCTTTGAGGACTCTGGGGGCAGCATATTGTATCTCTAGAAATTTTGCTCTGGCTGTCGAAGGCTGCCAGTCTTGAATGGGGCCTGGAGCAGGGAAGGGCACTGTTTATGCCATCTGCTCTTTGGGTCATGTGACCGGGCTGACACTGTGGCATTGAGGTGTCCGTATGGGGCGGAATGCAGCAGGGACCTTAAGGAGGCTTCAGTGGCAGAGCCACAGCACAGGCTTGGCATCTAGGCAGGGCTGCTATCCACAGCAGAGGACTATACACGCCTCAACAAACACCTTTTGGTGGGTTTCTGGGCCCTGGTGGAAATGAGTCCCTTGACCATGTAATACAATGTACACTTCTAGAACCACCCATTTTGAGCTGAGTCCTATCAGACCTGGCAAGTTGTCAGGCCCAGAAGCAGGCAGAGGGCACAAACACGACGTGTGAACAAATACTCCAGTGCCTCTACCCCAGCTGGCACCTGTGGCCAAATGGGGGTGTGGTTCTCATACAGTCAGCCAAAAGAGAAGGAAAAACTCTGCACGTAGTTTGCAATGGGTTGGACTTGTGTGGGTGTAAACTGGAAATGGATAGGGGCTGCACTGTAGATGCAGGCTGAGATGGCCCTGAAAGACTAAAGGGGGAGTCTTCCCAGGGGCAGAGCTATGAGCAGTGTACCTGGGCACCCACTTTCGTAGAAGGAAAAGTGGTTGGAAGTGAGACTCCATGGAGACTTCTGGGCAGGAGCCAATTACCTGGCCATGTGCTTAGGGTCCTGGAAGAAAAATTACTAGAGCAGAGAGAAGGGATTCTAGGGTAGAGGAATGCAGAAAATGTAAGGTGGGAATTGGGGCACAAAATGTGAAAATATTTATATACTACGTTAACATCCCCCCAAATGCATCTGCTATGGAAAAGCCACTGAACAACCACATGGATACCATCACCAGGCCAGCTGATATGAGTCAGCCTTTGTCATCACCCTTCCCAGAGCTGTCACAATAGACACAAGAACCAAGCCTGAGAATGGCGCAGCATGTGTACCCAGCACAGTGCTGCCTCTCAGTGTTGACTTTCCTGCAACAGACACCAACACTGGGTCTCCAATGTTCCTTGAGGACAACAACTGGCCCCTTGATGGTAAGTTAACTACATTGTGCTGGGGTCACATTTCAATTCAAAAGGTGGATGCCAGACTCACCAATTCTCTCCCATTTTCACTAACACACATTTTTTATAATAAATTTCTTTCATGTTTAGAACTGTCTCAGCCTCTGCTTCTCAGAGGTCCTGAACTAACAAAATAGAGAAGAAAAAAACACTTCTTGATGCATTTTAATGAAGTCAGCAAAGCCCTAACAGATATGTTACAAGAAATGAAAAGTACAGAGCATAGAATCAAATATCATCATCATTTGATATTATCAAAT
>NW_012153174.1:9354384-9428849 GCF_000956105.1 Propithecus coquereli
TTCTTGATTTTAGATATTTTTATTTTATCTTTTTGTGTTTTCATTATCCAAACCCCTGAGGGCCCCAGTAGCACAGAAAGTCTCTTCTGGAGCTCGACATCTGTCTTCTGCCCTCAGACATCGGACTTTTGACTCAGGCCTTTGCATTCCAGCACTTACACCAGCCACCCATCCTGCGTGTCCGGCCTGCCGCCATGGAGTGGAAGTTATGACACTGGCCACCCTGGTTCCCAGGCTTTCAGACTCAGACCGAATCACACCACTGACTTCCCTGGTCCCCCAGCTGGCAGACAGCATGTGATGGCACATCCTGGGACTCCTCATACTCCGTGATTGCGTGAGCGAATTCCCATAACAAATCCGCCCTTACACACGTGTCCTGTGGGTTCACTTTCTCTGGAGAACTCTGACTTATACAAAGTGATTTGCTTTATGCCATTACGGATTGGTTTGCGTCTCCTAGAATTTATATACAAGATCGTGCATCTGTAAAGTTGCGTATATCAATAGTTCATTCAATTTTTTTTGTATATCTATCTATTGATATATATTTAAGTTGTTTCCAGTTTTGGGCTATGAACATTTATTTACAAAACATTGTAGGTATGTGGTCTGTGGCCATTAAATTGTCAAATATTCTCCTTTATGTTCCAGTTAGAAAAAAGAATCAGAAGTAGCTCTTGTCCACGTGGGATAAACAACATTGCTTATTTAAGTTTAACTCAGGGCTACATTTACTCTTCTGCCACCATCGCAATATAGTCCAAAGAGCTCAGGCCAGTTGGTCATCTGGAAGGACAGTTCTCACATCCATTACATTGACGGCATCATGCTGACTGCACAGAATGAGCAAGAGGTGCAGCCCTGGTAAAGCACACATTCCCCGGCAGGTAGATACAAACCCTGCAAGGACATGAGAGCTGACCACTTCAGTGAGGTTTGTAAGGGCCCGAGTGATCAGCGGCATGCCAGGATATCGTCTTTACAGTAAAAGACAATGTGTTGCATCTGTACGCTTAGCATAGACAAGAACTTATGCTGCATAGAAGGCCTTTGAGGACTCTGGGGGCAGCATATTGTATCTCTAGAAATTTTGCTCTGGCTGTCGAAGGCTGCCAGTCTTGAATGGGGCCTGGAGCAGGGAAGGGCACTGTTTATGCCATCTGCTCTTTGGGTCATGTGACCGGGCTGACACTGTGGCATTGAGGTGTCCGTATGGGGCGGAATGCAGCAGGGACCTTAAGGAGGCTTCAGTGGCAGAGCCACAGCACAGGCTTGGCATCTAGGCAGGGCTGCTATCCACAGCAGAGGACTATACACGCCTCAACAAACACCTTTTGGTGGGTTTCTGGGCCCTGGTGGAAATGAGTCCCTTGACCATGTAATACAATGTACACTTCTAGAACCACCCATTTTGAGCTGAGTCCTATCAGACCTGGCAAGTTGTCAGGCCCAGAAGCAGGCAGAGGGCACAAACACGACGTGTGAACAAATACTCCAGTGCCTCTACCCCAGCTGGCACCTGTGGCCAAATGGGGGTGTGGTTCTCATACAGTCAGCCAAAAGAGAAGGAAAAACTCTGCACGTAGTTTGCAATGGGTTGGACTTGTGTGGGTGTAAACTGGAAATGGATAGGGGCTGCACTGTAGATGCAGGCTGAGATGGCCCTGAAAGACTAAAGGGGGAGTCTTCCCAGGGGCAGAGCTATGAGCAGTGTACCTGGGCACCCACTTTCGTAGAAGGAAAAGTGGTTGGAAGTGAGACTCCATGGAGACTTCTGGGCAGGAGCCAATTACCTGGCCATGTGCTTAGGGTCCTGGAAGAAAAATTACTAGAGCAGAGAGAAGGGATTCTAGGGTAGAGGAATGCAGAAAATGTAAGGTGGGAATTGGGGCACAAAATGTGAAAATATTTATATACTACGTTAACATCCCCCCAAATGCATCTGCTATGGAAAAGCCACTGAACAACCACATGGATACCATCACCAGGCCAGCTGATATGAGTCAGCCTTTGTCATCACCCTTCCCAGAGCTGTCACAATAGACACAAGAACCAAGCCTGAGAATGGCGCAGCATGTGTACCCAGCACAGTGCTGCCTCTCAGTGTTGACTTTCCTGCAACAGACACCAACACTGGGTCTCCAATGTTCCTTGAGGACAACAACTGGCCCCTTGATGGTAAGTTAACTACATTGTGCTGGGGTCACATTTCAATTCAAAAGGTGGATGCCAGACTCACCAATTCTCTCCCATTTTCACTAACACACATTTTTTATAATAAATTTCTTTCATGTTTAGAACTGTCTCAGCCTCTGCTTCTCAGAGGTCCTGAACTAACAAAATAGAGAAGAAAAAAACACTTCTTGATGCATTTTAATGAAGTCAGCAAAGCCCTAACAGATATGTTACAAGAAATGAAAAGTACAGAGCATAGAATCAAATATCATCATCATTTGATATTATCAAATCAAATCACTCAATATAAAAACAGAAAAATACATTGTAATTCAGTGAAGTTTATTCCAACAAGTTTGTTTTGACATGGGCAACTAATCAAAGCAATACACTACATTATCAGATTAAAGGAGAAAAAAATATGATCATGTCAACAGATGTAGAGTGATCTACAGAATTAGTGCAATCCCTGTCAAAGTACCACCATCATTCTTTACAGATTTAGAAAAAATAATTCTATGCTTTGTATGAAACCAGAGAAGACCTCGTATAGCCAAAGCAACCTTAAGCAAAAAGAACAAACTGGAAGGTATCAGTCTACCAGACTTCAAGCTGTCCTACAAGGCTATAGTAACTAAAACAGCATGGTATTGGCACAAGAATAAAGATATAGACCTTTGAAACAGGAGAATCCAGAGGTGAAACCATCTGCATATTGTCATCTAATCTTTGACAAAGCAGACAAAAATATACATTGGGGAAAAGAATGCCTTTTCAATAAATGGTGCTGGAAAAACTGGATAGCTACATACAGAAGATTGAAACTGGATCCCCACCTCTCACCTCTTATAAAAATCAATTCTAGATGGATAACAGACTTAAACCTAAGGCATGTAACCTTAAGAATACTAGAAGAAAATGTAGGGAAGACTCTTTCAGACATTGGCCTAGGCAAAGAATTTATGAGGAAGATCCCCAAAGCCATCACAGAAGCTACAAAAATAAATAAATGGGACTTGATCAAATTAAAAAAAAACTTTTGTACAGACAAGGAAACTATCATTAGAGTGAATAGACAGCCTACAGAATGGTAGAGAATATTTGTTCTCTACACATCCGATAAAGGCTGATAATAAGAATCTATCTAGAACTCAAAAAAATCAACAAGAAAAAATCAAACAACCCCATCAATAATTGGCAAAGGACACGAACAGAACATTTTCAGGAGAAGACAGACAATGGCCAACAAACATATAAAAAAATGCTCAACATCTCTAATCATCAGGGAAATGCAAATCAAAACCACAATGAGATATCACTTAACCCCAGTGATATTGGCCTTTATCAAAAAGTCCCAAAGCAACAAATGCTGACGAGGATGTGGAGAGATAGGAACACTCTTACACTGCTGGTGGGACTCCAAATTAGTGCAACCTCTGTGGAAAAGAATTTGGAGATACCTCACAGAACTACAAGTAGAACTACCATTTGATCCAGCAATACCACTATTAGGCATCTACCCAAAGGAACAAAAGTCATTCTATAATAAAGACATCTGCATTCAAATGTTTATGGCAGCACAGTTCAGTATAGCAAGGATGTGGAAACAACCCAAGTGCCCGTCAATCCATGAGTGGATTAATAAAATATGGTATATGTATACGATGGAATATTACTCAATTATAAAGAACGATGGTGATCTAGCACCTCTTATATTTTCCTGGATAGAGCTTGAGCCCATCCTCCGAAGTGAGGTATTACAAGAATGGAAGAATGGAAGAATAGGCGCTCACCATCAAACTGGCACTGACTAATTAACACCGAGGTGCTCACACAGTAGTAATATTCTTTGGGGATAGGGGGTTGAGGGTGGGTAAACTCACAACTAATATATGCAGTGAGTATTGTCGAGGGGGAAGGTCACATCTCAAATCATGTTTGGGGTGTGGTAAAGTCGTAACACGTAAACAAAATGTTTGTACCCCCATAATTTCTTGAAATAAAAAAATGTTTAAAAAAAAGGAAAATCATTTAACAAAATTCAAAAGCCACTCATGATTTTAAAAAAATGTTCAGTGAGAGAACTTCCTCAAGTTGATAAAGGTGCAGTTACAAAAATCTACAAGTCATGTCATAATTAACATAGAAACACTGAGAACTTTCACCCCAAGGTTGAGAATAAGGCAAGCATGCTCACTCACTATCCAGCACTGCCAGTGCAATAAGACAGGCAAAGTATAAAAGGATAAAGATTGAAATGATGAAGCAAATTCCATTAATAATAACATGTTTGTCTACATAGAAACTCTTACAGAATTGAGAAAAAAATTCTAGAGTAATAAACTGGTTTAGCAAGTTAACCGATTATAATGTTAAAATATAAAATTCAATTTATTTATATACTGGAAACAAGAAATCAAAAAATTAAGTTAAAAAACATTCACAATGGCATGATAAAACATAACCTGTTTAGAAATTAATGTTAGGGCAATTTTGTAAAATCTCTACGTTGAAAACAATAACAAAAAAACTAAATTAAAAAAGAAGATGTATGTCTTGTTCATGGATTAGAAGACTCATTATTGCTAAACTGTCTAATGTTACAAAATTCATTAGAAATCAATGCAATATTAACCAAAATTCTTACTTTTTTTTAGAAGATTACAGTATGATTCTTCTGTAAAGGACCTAGAATGAGCCCCTAAAAAATAATCTTGGAAAAAAAAGAACTAAGTTGGAGGATTCACACTTACTAATTGCAATAAATTCTTAAAGTTACAATATTCAAGAGAGTGTAATTTGCTTAAAAGTAGATACTTTTTTTATCTATCATAGATCAAAATATACAATTTAGAAATAAACCTGAACATATATTGTCTACTGATTTTTCTCAAGAGAACCAAGGTGATTCAATATGGAAAAGACTGTCTTCTTAACAAAATGTGTTAACAATTTCTTATAAAATTAAACATTCAGTTGCCATGTGACCTTGTTAATTCCACTCAGAGGTATTTACTCAAGATAAATGGAAACATATGTCTACAAAAAGACTTGTACATGAAAGTACATAACAATTTCACTCATAAAACTCAGAATTTGGAGTAACTTCAATGTGCATATGTGTCCACCCCAGTGAATAAACACAAAGTGGCACAACCATGCCATGAAATACTGCTCAGCAATGAGAAACTACAAAATACTGATATGCACAACAGAAATGACTTGCTAAGACTTGACACTGTTTAAAAAGCACCAGACACAACTGAGTACATACAAAATTGTATGTTTTGTGGTATCTGCAACAGGCAAACTGATATGCTGTGACTGAAACCAGAGCTGTGGTTTCTGGGGCAAGGCACAGGTATGATTTACTGAAAGAAACATGAGGAAAGTTTCTGGGATGATAGAAATGTCTGTTACCTTAATGGAGGTAGTGGTTACAAGGTGTGTATATCTGTCAGAATCAGTGGAACTGTACTTAAAATGTTTTAATTTTATCACATGTAAAGTTAACATCTATAAAGTTTATTTTTTAAAAACTGAACACATAAATTCCATATTACCTAGCAACTTATTCACGGAGAAGTATATATTATGACAAAAACTCATGAAAAATATTGATACCATTTCTACTCAGCATAGCTCCAAACTGGAAACTACTCAAATGCACATTAACACTAGAATGCAGTCTATTGTACAACATGATAACTATAGTTAATTGATGTATTGTGTATTGAAAATTGCTTAGAGAGTAAATTTTTAAGTGTTCTTACACATACATACACAAACACACACATAAAGTACGTAATGTTGAAATGAACTTGGGCATGCAGGTGTCTCTACAACAAACTGATTTCAATTCTTTGGTATATAAATCCAGAGATAAGACTGCTGGATTATATGTTAGTTCTGCTTTTAATTTTTTGAGGAATTTCCGTACTATTTTCCAGAATGACTGTACTAACTAACATTTCCACCAACAGAATACAAGGCTTCCCTTTTCTCTACATCCTTGCCAATACTTGCTATCATTAGTCTTTTTGATAATGGCCATTCTAGCAAGTGTGTGGTGGTATCTCATTATGATTTTAATTTGCATTTCCCTGATAATTAAAAGTGTTGAGTATTTTTCATATATCTGTTGGCCATTTTTATGACTTCTAGAAATGTATGTTTAGATCCTTTGGCATTTTTGTTAGGTTATTTGTTTTCTTGCTATTGAGTTGTTTGAGTTCTTTATATATTTTGGATATTAACCCTCTATCAAGTATATGGTTTACTAATATTTTCTCCCAATTTATAAGTTCTCTCTTCACCCTGTTAATTGTTTACTTTGTTGTACAGGAGCTTTTTAGTTTGAAGTAATCCGATTTTTCTTTATTTTCTTTTGTTTCCTATGTTTTTGGACTTCTATACAAGAAATCATTTCTCAGAACAATGTCACGTAGTTTTGCTCCTATGCTACACTCCCCTGTTCATTTCAGCACTATTCACAATAGTCAGGATATGGAAGCAAGGTAAGTGTCCATAGTGGATGAATGGAAAAAGAAAATGTGGTATATGTACACAATGAAATACTATATAGCCTTAAAAAGTAGGAAATTCTGCCATTTGTGACAACATGGATGGAACCGGAGAACATTATGCTAAGTGACATAAACCAGGCACAGAAAAACAAATGCCGTATGATCTCACATCTATGTGGAATCTAAAAAAGTTGATCTCATAAAAACAGTTAATACAAAAGCGGGTTATCAGAGGCTGGAGGTGGGGTGTGGAGGGATGAGGGAAGAAGAGATGTTGATCAAAGAGTACAAAATTTGTCAGACTAGAGGAATAAGTTTCAGTGATCTATTGTACTGCATGGTGACCACAGTTAATAATAATGTATTGTATATTTCAAAACTGCTAAAAGAATGGATTTTTAATATTCTCACCACAAAAAAACTGATAAGTTGGTGAGGTGATAGATATGTTACTTAGCTTGATTGACTCTTTCTACTGTATGTGTATACGTAGCTCAAAACATCACAGTATACCCCCACACATATGCAGAACTATTATTTGTCAATTAAAAATAAATTTTAAGAGTATGTGAGATAACACATTTGTTAATTATCTTGATTTAGCCATTCTGCATTATATACATATATCAAAACATCATGCTGTACACTAAAAATACATTCAATTTTATTCATCAATTACAAAAGTAAATAAATACATAAAACAGTAGAATGCATAAATAAATTGTGACATACTCAGTGAATGCCCTACTATGGCACAATGAGTATGACTGAACTATTGCTATATGCAGTAGCATTGATGGATATCTCAAGCATAATGTTGATGAAAATTTTAGGCATAAACATCTATATGCTGCATTATTTCATAGTATAATATAAGAAAAGTCAAATGAAAAAAACTCAGAGTAGTGGTTACACTGGGGGTACTGACTGGAAGAAGTGAAGGGAGCTTCCAGGGTACAGATAATATTTGGATATTTCAGTACAAATCTTACCATTTCCATATCCTGTTTTTATATTGTGTTTTCAAGGCCTTCTTTGTTGTATTCATCACTGTGCCCTTGCTGATAGCAGCAGCTTTTTTTCTAATTTCATATGAACTTTAAAACTGGTGTTTTTAAAAAAATGGTGTTAGCAAGTGTATGTTACTTTGTGGATTTTTTTCAACCTTTTGCATTTTTAGTTTCGTTTACTAAAAAAAAAAAAAAAAAAAGCATTAAAATATCTGTGAATAAAAATCAAGTTTCATATGACTTTATTCCCAGAGTACTCAACATAGGGTGAAGTCCACAGCAGTGGTACAAAATGGGAGAGTCGACACTGAGCTTCTTCCTTTCTCTGCTGTCAGTGGGGCCCCAGTGGTGCATGTATCCCCCAGCCCCACAGGGCATCAGTCAGGAAGAGTGGGAGTGGGAGGTGGGGCTCCTGTGGCCTGCTTCCCCTCCACTCGCTTGGTGTCACAGGGGCCTGGAGGGAGTTCAGATTATGCCTTCACATTGCAGCCACAAAATGGTGTGATGGTCCTTTGCTGTCTCCTCCCTGGAGGCAACTGGAATGCACACAGAGAGATCTTACACCACCCTTGGTTGGAGGCCATGAGATAGTGAGAACAGGAGTCCCACTTTTACCAGGAATGGTTCAGTGGGACTGGGGTGAAACTGCTCTAACTGCAGCTATTTGCAATATGGCTGCGTGAGTCAGTGCCCACATTTCCTGAGATGGTTTTAGTATGAGCCTGTGAGAAGGTGAACACACACACACACACACACACACACACACAGACACACACACACACACATCTGGACATTGTGCTAAAATAAATAAATAAATAGATATATAGATAAGACTCAGAGTCTTCTAACATAGAATTCAAAATGCTCAGGATATAATTTAAAATCACTTGTAATACCAGGAACTGGGACAATAACAACAAGAATGACAAAAGTCAACCACCAAATGACAACACAGAGATGAACCAAAGGTTGAAATTATCTGACAAAGATGTTAAAACATCCAAAGGTGAGAATACAATTCAATGGGGGAAATAACAAGAATACTTTTTAGCAATGGCTCTGGGGTCACTGGATCTCTGCATGAAAACAATATACTTCACACCATCCACAAAGATTAATTCAAAATGGATCATAGACTGTCAACGTAACAGCTAAACCTATAACACTCTGGGGAAAAAAAAAAAACAACTAACATAAAAGAAAACCTTCACAACTTTAGGTTAGGTATGATTTCAAAAGCACAAGAGACAAAAGAAAAAATAGATAGATTATAATTTATCAAATGAGACAAAAGAAAAAGGTAGATAGATCATACTTTATCAAATGCAAAACTTTTGTGTTTCAAAGGACACCATTAAGAAAGTGAAAAGAAAGCCTGCAAAATGAGAGAAAACAATGCAAACCATTTATTTGATAAGAAATATTTATTTAGAATATCCTGAATTAATAAAAAATTCTTACAGCTCAACAATAAGATAAACAACACAAATAAAAGTAGGAACATATTTGAATATCAATTTTTAAAATGCAGATATACAAATGATCATTAAGTATATGAAATGTGCCCAATAATTATTACTTAGTAGGGAAATGCAAATCAAAACCACCATGATCATGCTAATTAGGGTGGCTAAAATTGATAGGTAGGTAATAACAAGTGTTGGTGAGGAGGTGGAGAGGTTAAAACCCTCAGACATTACTGTATGACTTTTGTGGCTGCAAGCAACTAACAAGTCAGGGAATACAGACTTTAAAGAACTGGTCCAGTAAAATTAATAAATAAACAGTAATTACAACAACAGAAAAGAGAAACAGCAACAAACCCTGGAGAAGAAAGGTGATCTGATGTCCAGAGTTGATAAATTGCATTATTTAAAATGTCCATATTTCAACAAAAATGCTATTTTATTCAATTTGTATGAAATGTCCACAACAGGAGACAGAAAGTAAATTAGTAATTGCATGGGGCCAGATCACCAGGGGGTTGGGAAAGATAAGGGGAATAGTGAGTAAATCTCAATGGGTGTGGCATTTTTAGGGTTACGAAAATGTCCTAAGATTATATTGCCACAATGGTTGCATAGCTCTGTTAATGTATTAAAATCATTTACATGTATACTTTAAACAGGTGAACTTTACGGTATTGAAATTATACTTCAATTAATCTGTAGAACACCTAAATATAAATTATAGAGCTGAAAAATCCAATAACTAAAATAAAAACCTCACAGCCTGGTATTAAGAAGAGAGTGGAGATTACATAAGATAGAATCACTAAATGTGTGACAGATCAGTTTACTTAACCTGACTAAGAGAGAGAAAACAGAACTTTTTTTCCCACAAAGCACTGCAGCTTCCTCCTCTAAATAGCGCTTCTTTTCTGTTTCTTTTTTTTTATTATTATTTCTGCATATTATGGGGGTAAAAATGTTTAGGTTATGTTGCCCTTGTCCCGCCCAGTCAGGGCTTCAAGAGTGTCCATCCCACAGATGGTGCACATCGCACTCATTATGTGTGTATACACCTATCCCCTCCTCCTGCCTCCCATTTGCCCGACGCCTGATAAATGTTATTCCCATACGTGCACTTAGGTGTTGATCAGTGAAATCAATTTTCTGGTGAGTACATGTGGTGCTTATTTTTCCATTCTTGGGATACTTCACTTAGTAGAATGGGTTCCAGCTCTATCCAGGAAAATACAAGAGGAGCTACTTCACCATTATTTCTTATAGCTGAATAGTACTCCACGGTATACATATACCACAGTTTATTAATCCACTCATGTATTGATGGGCACTTGGGTTGTTTCCACATCTTTGCAATTGTGAATTGTGCCGCTGTAAACATTTGAGTGCAGATGTCTTTTTTATAGAATGTCTTTTGTTCTTTTGGGCAGATTCCCAGTAATGGGATTGCTGGATCAAATAGTAGATCTACTTGAATCTCTTTAAGGTATCTCCATATTGCTTTCTACAGAGGTTGCACTAGTTTCCAGTCTCACCAGCAGTGTATGAGTGTTCCTATCTCTCCGCATCCATGCCAACATTTATTGTTTTGGCACTTTTTGTTAAAGGCCATTCTCACTGGAGATAAGTGATACGTCATTGTGGTTTTCATTTGCTTTTTCCTGATGATTAGAGATGTTGAGCATTTTTTCATATGTTTCTTGGCCATTATTCTGTCTTCTTTTGAAAAGTTGCTGTCCATGTCCTTTGCCCACTTTTTAATGGAGTTGTTTTATTTTTTCTTGTTCATTTTCCTGAGTTCCAAATAGATTCTAGTTATCAGCCCTTTATCGGATGTGTAGCATGTGAAAATTTTCTCCCATTCAATAGGTTGTCTGTTTACTCTTGTGACAGTTTCTTTGGCTGTGCAGAAGCTTTTTAATTTGATCAGGTCCCATTTATTTATTTTGGTTGTTGATGTGATTGCCTTTGGGGTCTTCTTCATAAATTCTTTGCCTAGACCAATGTCTAGAAGAGTTTTTCCAGCATTTGCTTCTATAATCCTAATAGTTTTGCACCTTAAGTTTAAGTCTGTTACTCACCGTGAGTGGATTTTTGTGAGAGGTAAAAGGTATGGATCCTGCTTCAGTCTTCTACATGTGGCTATCCAGTTTTTCCAGCACCATTTATTGAATAAGGATTCTTTTCCTCAGTGTATGCTTTTGTCTGCATTGTCAAAGATTAGATGGCTATATGAGGATGGTTTTATATCTAGGTTCCAAGTTCAGTTCCACTGGTCAATGTTCTGTTCTTGTGTCAGTACCAAGCTGTTTTCCTTGCTATAGCCTTGTAGTATAGTTTGAAGTCTGGTAAACTGATACCTCCCATTTTGTTTTTATGGCCTAGGATTGCTTTTGCTATACGGGATCTTCTCTGGTTCCATACGAAGCGTATAAATTATTTTTTCTATATCTGTGAAAATGATGTTGGCATTTTAATAGGGATTGCATTGAATCTGTAGATCACTTTGAGTAGTACAGACATTTTAACAATGTTGATTCTACAAACCCACGGACATGGTATGGTTTTCCATCTGTTTATGTTCTCTGCTATTTCCTTTCTCAGTATTTCATAATTCTCCCTATAGAGGTCTTTTACCTCCTTAGTTAAGTATATTCCTAGACACTTTATTTTCTTGGTTGCTATTGTGAAGTGTATTGAGTCTTTGATTTGGTTCTCAGTTTGACTGTTATTGGTGTATATGAGTGCCTCTGATTTGTGTGTATTGATTTTGTATCCTGAGACTTTACTGAATTATTTGTCAATTCCAGGAGTCTCTTCGTTGAGTCCTTGGGGTTTTCTAGATATAACATCGTATCATCAGCAAAGAGTGAGAGTTTGATCTCTTCTGCCCCCATTTGGACACCCTTAATTCAACACTCTTGTTTAATTGCTGTAGCAAGGACTTCCAGCACTATGTTGAATAGAAGTGGAGATATTGGACAACCTTGCCCATTTCCAGTTCTAAGTGCAAATGCTTTCAATTTTTCCCCATTCAGTATGATGCTGTGAGTTTGTCATATATGGCTTGTATCATTTTTAGGTAAGCCCCATCTATGCGTATTTTGTTAAGTGTTCTTATCACAAAAGGGTGTTGAAATTTGTCAAATGCTTTTTCTGCATCTATTGAGAGGATCATATGGCCTTTTTTTTGCTTCTATTTATATGGTGAATTACATTTATAGATTTGCATATGTTGAACTAATCCTGCATCTCTGGGATGAAGCCCACTTGATTGTGATGGATTATTTTCTTGATAAGCACTTGGATTCGGTTTGCAAGGATTTTGTTGAGAATTTTTGCATCTATATTCATAACAGATATTGGTCTGTGGTTTTCATTTTGTGTTGTATCCTTTCCTGGTTTTAGTTTCAGGTTTATGTTGGTTTCATAAAATGTATTGGGGAGGATTCCATCCTTCCTGATGTTGTGGAATAATTTCTGCAGGATAGGCACCAATTCTTCTTTGTAGGTCTGGTAAAATTTGGTTGTGAAACCATCTGGTCTGAGACTTTTCTTTTTAGGAAGGTTTTTTATTGCTGTTTCAATTTTGGTACTTGATATTGGTCTTCTCAACAATTCTATTTCTTCCTGTTGAGCCTAGGGAGGCTGTGTGTTTCTAAAAATTTGTCCATTTTCTCCACATTTTCCAGTTTGTGTGCATAAAGGTTTTTGTAGTAGTCATAGATTATATCTTGTATCTCTGTGGCATCAGCCGTTATTTCTCCTTTTTTGTTCCTGATGGAGCTTATTAGAGATTTTTCTTTTCTGCTTGTCATTAGTCTAGCCGAAGACATGTCAATTTTGTTTATTTTTTCAAAGAACCATCTTTTTGTTTTATTAATCTTCCATATGTTTTCTTGTTGTCAATTTCATTTAGTTCTGATTTGATCTTATTAATTTCACTTCTTCTGCTGTGTTTGGCATCAGTTTGTTTTTCTTTTTCCATCTCTTTGAGTCTATTCATTAGGTTGTCTATTTGTGACCTTTCTGTCTTTTGGATATAGGTATTTATGGAAATAAACTTTCCTCTTGGGACTGCTTTAGCTGTGTCCCACAGATTTTGATAACTTTTGTCTCCTTTTTCATTTAGTTCAAAGAATCTTTTGTTCCCATCTCGATTTCCTCATTTATGAAGTAATCGTTCAGCAGAAGGTTGTTTAGTTTCCATGACTTTGTGTAGGAATGAGAGTTTCTGTTAGGGTTGATTTCTACTTTTATTCCACTGTGGTCTGAGAAGATGCATGGTATGATTTCTATTTTTTAAAATTTTTTGAGACATGCTTTGTGTCCTAGAGTATTGTCAATCTTAGAGAATGTCCCATGAGCTGATGAGAAGAACATATATTCAGTGGTTTTTGGGTAGAATGTCCTGTAAAAGTCAGTCAGGCCCATTTGTTCTAGAGTTCTGTGTAAGTCCTTATTGCTTTCTTAATTTTCTGTTTGGAGGATCTGTCTTGTGCTGTCTGTGGGGTGTTGAAGTCTCCAACTATTATGGTGTTGCTTTATATCAACTTGTTTAGATCAAGTAGAGTTAGCTTTATGAATCTGGATGCACCTAAGTTGGGTGCATACATATTTAGAATTGTTATATCTTCTTGTTGAACTGTATCCTGCACCATTATATAGGGACGCTCTTTGTCTTTCATTACTTTTGTTGATTTAAGAACTAAGTTATCTGAAATTAAAACTGCCACGCCAGCCTTCTTTTGACTTCCGTTTGCTTGAAATATTGATTTCCACCCCTTTACCTTGAGTCTAAATGCATCCTTGCAGGTTAGATGTGTTTCCTGAATACAACAGATACTCAGCTTTTATTTTTTTATCCATTTGGCCAGCCTATGCCTCTTGAGTAGGGAGTTTAAGCTATTTGCATTTATTAAGAGAACTGATAGGTGGGGCAAATCTCTGTTCATCCTATTGGGTTTAACTTTGTTGTTTTGTTGTCTCTCTTGAGCCATTGTGGTATCTGGCCTTTGATCTTTAGCTTTTGAGTGGTTTTACGTTCATGACTCTTTCTTGTGCTGATCCAAGTGTAACTCTGTTTTAAGTTCTTCTTGGAGGGCTGGTCTTGTCTTGGTGAATTCCCTCAGTCTTTGCTTATCTGAGAATGTCTTTATTTCTCCTTTGTATACAAAACTTAGTTTTTCAGGGTACTAGATTCTAGGCTGGGCATTATTATTATGTTTCAGAAGAGTGGGAATGCGGCCTCAGTCTCTTCTTACTTGTAAGGTTTCAGTTGAGAAATCTGGCGTTATTCAGATGGTCTTTCCATTGTATGTTACTTGTTTCTTTTGTCTTACAGCTTATAGAAGGGCCTCTTTAGTGGATATTTTGGTCAGTCTGATGACTGCATGTCACGGTGTCTTCCTGTTTACATTGAATTTTCTAGGAGTCCTTTGAGCTTCTTGTACCTGCATATCTAGATTTTTAGCAAGGCCTGGGAAATTTTCCTCTATTATATCTTCAAATAGCTTATCCAACCCTGGTGTGTTTTTGTCTTCACCCTCAGGGTTGCCTATAACTCTCACATTAGCCTTCTTCACATAATCCCACATTTCTTGTAGGCTTTGCTCTTTTCTCTTATTTCTCTGCTCTATCTCTGTGACTGACTTATTTAATTGGAAGGTGTTATCTTCAATCACTGAGATTCTTTCTTCTGTTTGATATACCCTGTTCTTGAGGCTTTCCACTGTGTTTTGTAGTTCCTTGAGTAAATTCTTCATTTCCAGGACTTCAGTTTGATATTTCTTTAGTCAATTTTTCTTCCAAGTTCTGGATTTTTTTTTTTTTGTAGTTTCTTTGTGTTGGTTATCCAATTTTTCTTGCATATCACTGAATTTTCTTAAAATTCATGTTCAAAATTCTGTCATTTTAGTGTTTCAAATTTTGTTAAGGTCCATTGCTAGAGAGCTGCTGTTCCTCTTTGGGGGTGTGCTTTCCATTTGCTTCTTCATACATCCAGAGTTCTTTCATTGGTTCCTTCCCATCAGGATAAGTTGTTGCTTCTTGCCTTTAGATTTTTGTTTGGATAATGACACACCCTGTTTAGTCTCTGAGCCAGTAGGTGTTGTTTGTGGGTGAGATTCGACCACACCCTTTATGATGAGTCAGTAGATGCAGTAAAAGGGTGTGCAGAATGACCTCCCTGTTAGTAGGTGGTGCTTGCTGGGAAGAGCAGGTTGCAGTGTTATTTTTGGGTCCTGTAACCAGCTCTTGTTCCTTTGGGGAGGCACTCTTGTGCCTCAGGTGGTGGATGGGGCCCTGGAACTTCCAGGTGTGTCCTTATTATCCACCTCAGTGGGGGCAGGTCTGGGAGTTAGTCTGGACAGGGCTGGGTTGGGCAAGCCTGCCCTCAAGTTCCACAAATAGTGTTAGCAGGGGCAAAGATCTGTCATCTGCTTCTGGGCAAAGCTGCCAAGGAGGGGCTGAAATGGTCTCACTCAGCAAAAAAGTCTTTGTGTGGCAGTGAGGTTGTCTAAGACCTGCAGTCTGGAGCAGGCCTCACTCCTTTCCATCCTACCCTATTCTGTGATTTTTCCTGGGCCTCTGCCAGCAGGTAGGACCTGAAACCAGCAGATCTCCCCCGGCTGTGATGTGGGCCAGGAGGTTCCCTGCCCAGGATCACAGCCTGGAATGGGTACACGGCCTTCCCGGGGGAGGAGGGTTGCCCCTGAAGCATGCTGATCTGCCCCTGAAGACACACACTCCTCAGTAGGCTCACTCTCAAATATCCCTTACGTGCTCCAGGGCAATGCGCTCAAGACCTAGGTGTACGGGGTCTGGTCTGCAGGCCTGTCACCTGGTCCCTGGAGATCAATCCTTGACCCTGCCAGGGGGAGGGGTGCTTGGCTCGAGTCTCCCACGGGGTGTCTAAGCTGGATCGATGTCACTCCACATTGGGATTTGCCCCATTTTCCTGGAGTTGCCAGGATAGCAGCACCTGGGAAGGCTGGTGGGAAGGGAGCTCTCAGTCTGAGTACCCCTCAGTCTGATGTAGGGTCCCAAAAGGAAAGGTCCCATTCCTTGGAGATTCCTTCATGTGATGGCTAAATTGTCTCTCTGTGCACCCACGGGTAGAGAAGGGGAAGGAGATAATGAAGCAATATGGCGCCTGCCAACTGGCTCGGGTCTGCACCTGGCGAGGTGCCCCGAGGAAGCTGGGAGCCTGGTGCCCTGTCCTCAAGTGGCTTGCCACTCACTGGCGGCAGCCATCTCTTGGCTGGTGTTGGTAAGTCTCTCCAATGGCTCAGGAGCCCACCAGCAGTCTGAGATGCAAGGGAGGGGAAAATTAACCGCTCCACCTACCCTTGTTGCAGGTCTCTAAGCCTCTCGGGGGCTTTTCTCCTTCCAGTTCTCCTCCACAACTTCTTACCATGGAGTCTCCTATAGTTTCAGGCACCCTTCCTTTCGACCCTCGTTTGATCTATGTTTGTCTGCTAGTTTATTTTTTTCACTTCTAAAATTTGTCTTTTTTGCAGAGACACTCTGGTTGGTGGTTTTTCTCGTCCCCCATCTTGAATTACCCTTAGATTTTTTAAAATGGTAAAGAAGAAAGTCTCAGACACTTTTCAAACAACAGCAAGAGAGTTAACTTCTGTATCACTGGCATCACAGAAGGAGAGGAGAGAAAGAATGCTACTGAAAAAATATTTGAAGAAATAATGATAGAAAATTTCCAGAGTTTGGTGAAAGACATACACTTACAGATTCATGAAGCTGAGTAAATAAATAAATAAACTCAAATAACAAATATCAAACTCAAACATCAAATAAACTCAAATAAATCCACACCAAGACACATCATAATTAAATTTTTGAAAATTAAAGCAAAAAAGAAAAAGAAAGAAAAGAAAGAGAGAGAGAAAGAGAAAAAGAAACAGAGAAAGAGAGAAAGAAAGAGAGAATGAGAGAGGAAGGAAGGAAGAAAGGAAGGAAGAAAAGAATGAAGGAAGGAAGAAAAAGGAAGGATAGAAAGAAAGAAAGAAAGAAAGAAAGAAAGAAAAAGACAAAAGAAGAGAGAAAGAAAGAAAGAAAGAATCTTCTTGAAAGTAGCTAGAAAAAAATAACGTATTTCTTTCAGGGAACTCTGATTTGAATGATAGCAGATTTGTCAACTAAAACTATGTAGGCCAGAAAAAGTGGTACAATGTCTTCAAATATCAAGAAAATAAAAACATTTAAAAAATACTTTCCATCATAAATTCTATATCTTCTTCAAAAATATTCTTCAAAAAAGAGGGAAACACAAACATACTTAGACAAATAAAAATTAATAGAGTTTGTTGCAAGAAATTCAATCCTTTAGAAATTGGTTAAAGGAAGTTTTCTAACCAGAAAGGGAATAATAATAGATGAAGGTTTGGACCTTCAGACAGGAAAGAAGAACATGAGAATGGTTAAAAAAAATGGGTTAATATAATAGAATAATCTATTTCTTATGAGTTCTTTAAATCTTATTTGACCATGGAAGCAAGAATTATAGCACATCTCATGTGGTACTCAATGTATTTAGAAGAAATGCTGAAGCAATAATGATTACAAAGTGTGTGTTGTGCTGGGGAGTAAAGAGAACTAAATGGAAATAAAGTTTATAACTCAAAGTGGTAAAATGTCAACACTGTAGACTGCGATAAGTCATAGGATTACATTTTAATACCTAGAGCATACACCAGAAAAATAAGACACAGTGATATATAATCGGATGATTCCCAATCATCCCAATCAGATGATTGACTTGGGGTTTTTTGATTTTACAATGGTGCAAAAGGGATAAGCACTTCTTGTCTTACAATGGGGCTACTTCTTGATCAACCCAACACAAGGTGAAAGATGATGTTTTCAACTTACATTGGATTTTTCCAGATGTAACCCCATCATAAGTCAAGGAACATTTGTACTAAACAACACTATAAATAAATCGAGATAGAATCCAAAAAAACAAAAGAAAAAAAAGTTCAAATGTGATAGGCAAAGGTAAGATGAAAGAACCAGAGAAACCAAACAGGAAACATATAACAGACTGAAGTCCTAGCATATCAATAAATACCTTACATTTAAGGGTCAAAATATAGGAATTAAAGGACAGAGATTAGTGACATGTATAAAAATCATGAGCCATCAATGTGCTTTCTGCAAGACACACATCAAATACAAGAAAATAAGTTGAAAGTAAAATATTGGGAAAAACGTATATTAATACTCTACAACACTATTTTTTTTAAATAGCTAGTGTGGCTATATTGATAGATAAAGTAGAATTCAGAACAAAGGCAATGATTTCAGATAGATAATTTGTGCAATAATGAAAGAGTCAACCCAACTGGACACATAATTATTACAAATATGTACATTCCAAACAACAGAGCTACAATGAAACAAAAACTCACAGAGTTGAAAAGAGAAATTTATCCACAATTATCATGGGGAATTGACCCCTCCACTCTTAGCAATAGAAAAGCAGCAAAGGTAGATTAGAATTAAATAGCTAGTCAGAGATCAGCCAACAGAACCTAATTGACATATGCAGAACAGTTTTCACACCCACTCCACCAACACAAGAGTTCACATTTTCTTTCAAGCCCTCATGGATCATTTATTAAGACAGACCATATCCTGGGCATAAATCAAACTTTACCAAGTTTACAAGAATTGAAATCATACACAGTATATTCTCTGACTATAAAGGAATAAAACTAAAATCCAGTAACAGAAAGACAACAGAAAAATCTCCAAACAATTGGAATTATGCAATAAACAGCCTTCTAAATAGCTCACAGATCAAAAAAGAAGTCTCAAAGGAAATTTTAAAAATGTAAAGAACTGATCAAAAATGAAAATGTAAAATATCAATATCTGTGTGACATATAATTTGAGCTTCTAAATGTCTAAAGAAAACAGAACAGGAAGAACAAAATGAATTTAAAGCATTTCTATACACTGAGAGTGAATACATGGAAATCGAAATTAAATATACAATGTCATTTATAATTCCTTTAAAGAAAATCAAGTACTTAGGTATCAACAATAAAACATGTACAGGAACTATATGCTGAAAATCACAAAATGCTGAAGAAAGAATTTTTTTAAGTCTTAAGTAAATAAAGAGACCTACCATATTCATGGATTGGAAGATTCAACCTAGTAAAGATATCAATTCTCTTGAAATTGATATATAGGTTTAACACCAGCAAGATTAGTATATTATCAATACACCTGCAAAATGTTTTTATAAACATAGAGATACTTATTCAAATGTTTATATGGAAATAGCTAATAAAGAGCCCTGGAATAACTAAAAAATATCAAAAAAGAAATAGTGTAAGGTGTCACTGTATACAATATTGAGTTTTACTCTATAGTTACAATTATCAAGATAGCATGGTATTGCAGAAACACAGTTGTAGACCAATGGAACAGAATACAGATTCTAGAAATAGCCCCCCACTGGTATAGACAACAGACTTTCAACAGTGGTACAAAATCAATCAACGGAGACACGATAATCTTTTCATCAAATGATACCACAACAATTGGACATCCATAGGCAAAAATATAAACCTCAACGCAATACTCATTCCTTATACAAAATAAAATGAATCATAGCTTTAATGTGGACTTCAATAAAAATAAACATTTTTGCTCTCTAAAAGCCCCTGTTAAAATGTTAAAAGTTAAGTTATAGACTGGAAAAAATCATTTATTAATATAAATCATATGTCCAACAAAGGACCCATGTCCAGAGCATAAAAAGAATGTTCAAAATTCAACAGTAGAAAAACAACAAACAAAAAGCACCCACAAAAACCACAAGATAATCCAATTAGAAAATGGCTAAATTAAAACCACAATGAGGTGTTACCTATTTGAATAGATTAAAAAAAAATGGTGACCACACCAAATGTCCATGACAGTGCTAAGAAACTGGATCACTAACATAATTGTTGAAGGAAATATAAAATGGTATAGCCTCTCTGCAAAACAGTTTGGTAGTTTCTCATAAAACTATACATGTAATCACCACACAACCCAGAAATTGCACACTTGGGCCTGTATCTCAGAGAAATGGATACTTATGTTCACATGAAACTTTTATATAAATGTTCATAGTAGCTTTATTTGTAAAAACCAAAAACTGGGAACAACTTAAATGCCTTTTAATGGGTCAATGGTTAAATAAACTCCAATATATTTATACCATGCAATGCTACTAAGAAATAAAAAGAAACCACCTATTCATGCAAACTTGGATGACTCTCCATGGCATTGTGCTGACAAAAAAAAATTACATACTGTATAATCCATTTTATATAGCCATTCTTGAAATGACAAAATTCTAGAAACAGAGCAGATTAGTGTTTGCCAGGTGTTGTGGGTAGGTAGTTGGGTAGGGAAGGAGGTGAGTGTGGGTATAAAAGGGCAACACACAAGATCCTTGTGGTGATAGAAATGTTCCGTAATTGGATGTATCGACGTCAGTATCCTGGGTGTGATATAATATTACAGTTTTGCGAGATGTTACCATGGGGGAAGTGGGTGTAATGTACAGGGGATCATTCTTATTATATTATTTCTTGCCACTGTATTTGAATCCACAATTGTCTCAAAATTAAAAGTTAATAATAAAAACAGCTCACTCCTTTACCTTTGCTTCCTTGGTACAGATATTGAACCCACATAAGTCCTGCTTTTTATGGCCACTTCCCCCCATCAACTGTATTCCAGAATTTCTGTGGGCACATTGTAACTAGTTTTGCTGGGAGGTCAGTGACTATTTTAGTTGTCATACTCAGTGTTGTGCCTGCGTTGATAAGAGGATTTATGGAGATTCAAACATTGTGTTGTCATCATGATGCTGCTTTACCTGAAGTTCTTGGTTGATGTTATCACTTGCACTGCACAACCACCTGAGCACCTGCACCGGCTGTGGTATCCATGTCACTTAGTACCATTACCTCCATCTGCAGTCATGTTGATATCTTTCAGAATATTAGAGTTTTTTTCTAAACATTCATTTCTTTATTAATTTTGTATTGTTTCTTCTATACAATAGTACATTTTCCAAAAATTTGGTTTTATTATGTGTTTTCACTTATACTTTTTTCCATATCCTGTAAGCTCCGTCTAAATTTGCTTCTCATCTTGATGGATTGCTGCTTACAAGAGTTGTTGGAAGATAAAACTTTTAATGTCATAAACACTTGAGAATTTGTTTACTTTGCCTTCCTATTTAAATTCTATGTTTGGCTGGGCACAGTGGCTCACACCTCTAATCCTTGCACTCTGGGAGGCTGAGGCGGGAGGATTGCTTGAGCTCAGGAGTTTGAGACCAGTCTGAGCAAGAGCGAGACCTCATCTCTACTATAAATAGAAAGAAATTAGCCAAACAACTAAAAATAGAAAAAATTAGCCAGGCACGGTGGTGTGTGCCTGTAGTCCCAGCTATCCGGGAGGCTGAGGCAGGAGGATCGCTTGAGACCAGGAGTGTGAGGTTGCTGTGAGCTAGGCTGACACCATGGCACTCACTCTAGCCCAGGCAAAGGAGTGAGACTCTGTCTCAAAAAAAAAAAAAAAAGAATAAATTCTATGTTAGCTCAACATAAATATATAAATTTGGAATTGTTTTCCTTTAGTTGAAAATATCACTTCATTCTCCATTATTAGTTTTTCAGATATTTTCTCCTATTTTCTTTTGTATTTTTATAAGGCTACTACTAAAAAGATGTTGACATTCTAGTTCTGTCTTCATATTTCTTACCATTTTTTATTTTATTTCTTCCTGATATATTTTATTTATTTTTAATTTTTAATTATAATGGGTACATAAAGGTTGCATATCTTTACAGGGTACACATGATATTTTGATACAGGCTTACAATGTGAATTAATCAAATCAGGATAATTGGGGTATCCCTCACCTCAGGCATTTAACATTTCTTTGTGTTAGGGAGATTCTAAGTCCGCTCTTTTAGTTATTTCAAAGTATACCATAACTTATTGTTGATTATAGTCACTTTATTGTGCTATCAAATATTGTTTATTCTAACTATATTTTTGTACCCGCTAACCATCCCCACTTTATTCTCCCTCCCTACTACTTCCCCAGCCTCTGGTAACTGACATTCTACTCTCTATCTCTATAAAATCAATTACTTTTAATATTTAGCTCTCACATATGAGTGAGAACATGCAAGATTTGTCTCTCTGTGCTTGGTATATTTCCCTTAACATAACGTTCTCTACTTCTATGCATGTTGTTGCAAATAGCAAGATTTCATTCTTTGCTGTGGTTATATAATATTCCACTGGGTATATGTACCATAATTTCTTTATCCCTTAATCCACTGATGGACACTTAGGTTAATTCCATATCTTGGCTATTGTGAATAATGCTACAATAAACATGGAAGTGTAAGTATCTTTTTGGTATACTAAATTCTCATCTTTTCAGTACATACCCAGCAGTGACATTGCTGGATCATATGGTAGTTCTATTTTTACTTTTTTAAGGAACTTCCATACTGTTTTCCATAGTGGTTGCATGAATTTACATTTCCAACAACAGATTATGAGGGTTCCCCTTTCTCCACATCCTCACCAGCATTTGTTATCGCCTGTCTTTTTGATAAAAGCCATTTTAACTGGGGTAAGATGATATCCCATTGTAGTTTTGATTTGCATTTCTCTGATGACTAATGATGTTGAGCATTTTTTTCATGTTCCTGTTAGCCATTTGTATGTCTATTCAAATCTTTGCCCATTTTCAATTGGATTATTTGATTTTTTCCTGTTGAGTTGTTAGAGCTTCTTATATATTTTAGTTATTAATCTCTTGTCAGATGGGTAGTTTGCAAATTTTTCTCCCATTCTGTGGGTTGCCCCTTCACTTTATTGACTGTTTCCTTTGCTATGAAGAAGGTTTTTAGCTTGACGTGATCCCATTTGTCCAATTTTGCTTTGGTTGCCTGTGCTTTGGGGATATTACTCAGGAATTCCTTGCCCATATCTTCATCCTTAAGTGTTTCCCATTGTTTTCATTTTGTACTTTCATAGTTTTTGATTTTAGATTTAAGTGTTTAATAAATTTCAATTTGATTTTTGTGTGTGGTGAGAGGTAAGGGTCAGTTTCATTCTTCTGCATGGATATTCCATTTTCCCAACATCATTTATTAAAGAGACTGTCCTTTTCCTACTGTATGTTCATGGCACCTTTGTCAAAGATAAGTTCACTATAGATGTGTGGATTTATTTCTAGGTTCCCTATTCTGTTCCATTGGTCTATGTGTCTGGTTTCATGTCAGTACTATGCTGTTTTGGTTACTAGAGCTCCGTAGTATAATTTGAAGTCAGGTAATGTGATTCCTCCAGTTTTGTTCTTTTTGCTCAGGATGGCTCTGGCTATTCTTGGTCTTTAGTGGTTCCATATAAATATTAGGATTATTTTTTCTATTTCTGTGAAGAATGTCATTGGTATTTTGATAGGGATTGCATTAAATCTATAGATTGCTTTGGATAGTATGGACATTTTAACAATATTAATTCTTGAAATCTATGAGCATGGAATATATTTCCATTTGTCTGTGTCCTCTTCAACTTCTGTCATCAATGTTTTGTAGTTTTCACTTCTTTGGTTAAGTTTATTCTTATACATTTCATTTTATTTGTAGCTATTGGAAATGGTATTATTTTCTTGGTTTCTTTTTCAGATTGTTTCCTGTTTGCATAAGAAATGGTACTGATTTTTCTGTGTTGATTTTATGTTCTGCAACTTTACTGAATTAGTTATCAGTTCTAACGTATTTTCTTTTTTTTATTGTGGAGCTTTGGGTTCCTCTAGATATAAGATCATATCATGTGCAAATAAGGATAATTTGACCTTTTTTTCCAATTTGAATGCTGTTTATTTCTTATCTTGTCTGATTGCTCTAGCTAGAACTTCAGGTACTGTGTTGAATAAGAATGGTGAAAGTGAACATCCTTGTCTTTTTTCAGATCTTAGAGAAAAGACTTCCAGTTTTTCCTTTATTCAGTATGATACTAGCTGTGGATCTGTCATATATGGCTTTTATCATGTTGAGGTAAGATCCTTCTATGCCCAGTTTTTTGAGAGTTTATTTCATGAAGGGATGTTGAATTTTATGGAATGGTTTTTCAGCATTAATTGAATGATCATATGGCTCTTGTCCTTCCTTCTCTTTATGTGATGTATCATTGATTTCTCTCTGGACGGACTGGGCAAAATGCTCCTTCCATGGGCACTGACAGAATTGTTTCCTGTGCTGTGTTCCCCTGTGCCAGAGCCGCCCTCAGTTTCAATGCAAAGACCCCACAGTCACTTCACTCTCCCTCCCCAGGCACACAGACTCGCTCCACTTTGCTCTGTGTTCTCGCGCAGCACTGCCGGGCGATGAGGGGCGGGGTGGCATAGACAATGCAGGACTGTTCTTTTTGCCCTCCTCAGTGCCTTGTTCCTTGATATAATGTTAAAACCAGGTAGTATGTTCTCTCACCTGATTTTTGGTTCTTCTGAAGGTGCTTGCTTCTGTGGATAGTTGTTGAATTAGGTGTTTGTGTGGAGGGACGATCACTGGAGGTTTCTATTTGGCCATCTCACTCCCTCCGAGATCCCTGATGTCTTAGATGATGCTTCCTCCTGATTTCTCAGCTCTTTGTACAGTCCTCAGTTCTGCCCATCCTGCTTCATGTGAAAGAGGCTATTCCATGGTTGTCTTTTTTTTTATGCTAGCTCAACTCCTAAGATGACTCCTTACTGTTCTCTGTGGAAGTGTATTCTTTGGGGAATTAGTCACCAGAGCTGGTGTGTGTGCATGAGTCACCTAGTGATCTACGTGATGGATGCAGGGACTGTAAGTGGGAGGAACACACCTGAGGGCAGGATCCAGCATTAAAACCTGAACCTTCTTATTATCATCTTTGTATGGTGGATAATGAGGTTAGCAGGAAAGAGTAGGGGATATTATAAGATAAAGTATCCTTACCAGTCACAAGGATTCAAAGACTTCGTTCTGTTGAAATGTAAGAGAATTATCCTATCTGTAAATACCAGCATTTACTCAGTCTCGCTAAACTGTGTCTATAACATTTATCATTGTGATAGTGAAATTGTCATTCTGTGCACATATAGTTTATATATTCCTTCATATCTGAGTTACTTACCACACAAAATAAATCAGATAAAATAGAATTGCCAAATCTGATTTTCTGTAAGTATGATGTGGAAGTTAAATTAGAAGATAGAAAATGTATGCTGTACAACTTTTCCAAGTTCATTTTTCTTTCTTATGTTTCTAGCTAGCTTATTAAGTCTTTCAACAACAGCAGAGGCAACACCTGGTCAGTCTAAAGGCAGGTTCACAGGCCAAAATCCCAGAAGCAGTTTTCTTCAATGCACAGTATTAAGCAGACATGAGAAAATTTTGAATAGAAAATAAAATTGTTCCTGTGATTTTTGTTAAAATATTGTTATAAAAAGTTACACTATCATATTTATAATTAAATAAACCTCTTTTTATTTTGTGATCTTAATTGATTCCTCTCTTCAAGTTTTCTAAACATGAGATGGTTAGGTTTCAGGAATAGGTTCTCTCTCTGTCTCTTTTTATATATCTACCAGGCCTGGCACCTTTTGAAAACTTGGGGGTGTATGAGGGGCCCTCTGTGGTAATGGAAGAGAGGCACACGTAAGGAGAGAGGCATGTGATTATCTGGCTAATGTTATAGCAAAAATGAGAGAGAGTGAGAGCAAGAGAAGCATCATAACCATGACCGTGAGTGCAATAAAAAGATTTAGGGTTCTATTCTGAGGTTCATTTATTCAACCAAAATCTGCTGGACACAGAAACCTACCAAGTAGTGTTTCCCTCATGAAGCTAATGTTTTTCATTTATCACTGGGACACAAAAATCCACTAATTGTGATATCAAGTTCTATTTTTGGTGTTTGTGCGCATGTGTGTTTATGTGTCTGTGTGTATTTTATCAGCAGTTAATAATGTGCAAAGGAGCAATGAAAATTCATTGTCATTACAGAATCCAAGTGAGTCAATCTAAATAGTTTAACACACGTTTCTAAAGCTGCACTTCACATCTCAATAGTGGTTTGGGGAATTAATTTAGTAGGTGGCAACAAAAAAGGGTTTTTTTGGTAATAAAAAAGTATAAAAGAAAAACAGTGAATTTCACAATGTAATGACAGGTATTTCTGAATAAACTTTAAAAATTAAGTGTATGTTTACGCTGAGTGGCAGTGAGTATATGAGTGAGTAAGTATACTGCAGTAACAGTAAACAAGAATCAAAGTCATGGAATGGCATGCTATGGCATTTTTCTGTGGCTGAGGACATTTTGATTTCAAGTGTAAGAACTTTTAAGGAGGATTTTCCCTCTTGTTATTATTGTTATAATTCTGGTGAATGCATGAGTGGTAAGATGGCATCATTTTTACGGAGCAAGCAAACAGTCTTGCAGAGCCTTTATTATTAATGAAAATCTAATAAGTCACAGGAAATAACAGCAATTTTTCCAAAAAATGTAAAAAATCTGAATTCAACCATATTAATTTATAAAGAAATTCCCCAATATAAGATAAAACAATGCAAAAAATACCTAAAACGTTTAATTGGACTATTAGTACATGTTACTGGAAAGCACATGGCTACCACAACGTGATAATAAGGAGGTTTTGATACAAAAGCCCAACATTGTCCTATAGTACTTTTGGCTTTGTAACCTTTATAACATGCTCAAGTACTGACAATTCCAAATTTTTAATAATATTGAACATTTATTATGTACCAGCTAATATTCAGTATTATCTGATTATTCTACTTAAGACTTGCAAGTCTTAAGAAATTAGTATTATCCATGTCCTTGTTCCCAGACAAGGCAGTGGGTATGGCATACATTGAGGCATGTAGCAAATAGACATAACGTGATCTAAAAGCTGAACACTATGAGATCCTCTTTTGTAATAATTTCTAAATCATTTTTAGATTTAAAGATCTGCAAATCTGCAGATATGAGTTTTCCTAAAAAGGAACAAATGATAAATAGCTTATGTTTTTTAGACAATTTCAGTCTGTGGAAACCTAGGTGAAAGTGGGAGTCTCCGGATGCCAAAGATGCTGGATTCGCAGGGCCATGCACCAGTGAGAAGAGCACTGCAGAGTCACTCTGGGAAGTCTGCAGACCACCCCCTTTGAGTCTGCAGCTGGCAAATGATTAGTGCATGAATATGAGGAAATTATGTGAAACCAGAGAAAGAACCCCCAGGAGGATTAAAAGGAGCAATAGCAGGGATTCACACAATACTGTTATGGTTCCTACTCCTACCAGACACAATGGAAAACCTCATCCTTCATGATGCATCAGGTAAAGCAGACCTCAGCAAACTTTTTTCCTAAGGGCCAGAGAGCAAAGATGCCAGACTTTGAGGACCATGTGCAGTATTATAACAGAGAAAATGGCCTGGAAAAGGGTAAAAATGGTTTCTGTCTCTTCAAAACCACCTTACCCTTTTTGGGAAGTAAAACCTATATCCCTGCCTCAGGCCAGTGGTCGGGAAGGGCAGGGGAGTGTCCTTTGTTCTTTGTGCCACAGACGATGGCTCAAGGCAATTGCCAGGTAAAAGTCACAAGATTGACTTAGCCAAAGTTGGGATGAATCAGAACCTTTAAAAGCTCTGTACTTCTGCTCAGAAGCAGGATGTTGGTACTTTGAGACAGGATCTGCCAGCTTCCTCATTTGCTGGCAAATTAATAAACTTCTCTTTCCCTCTCCTCAAACCACCTGTCCTTGTTCTTCTGATGTGGCATTGGGGACAAGTGCCAAAATTTGCTAACAGTATTTTATTTTATATAAACCTTTTAAACTGTAAAAATGATTTTAGCTCATGGGCTGCACAAAAGTGCATAAGCCAAATTTATAGGAATACAAAATTACCCAGCACCTTCCAAAATTAACACAATAATATCTGGGCTCCAAACCAAAATGACTACACATGCAAAGATGGAAAATGCAATCAATATTCGAGAGAAAAATCAATTAATAGAAATGATCAAGAAGTGGCACACACGATTGAAATGTTGACAAAGTCATTAAAGGAGTTATTAGAACTACGTAACATACATTTAAGTGGTTGGAGGAAAGATTGCCATGTTAATTACAGGCAGAAGATATATAAAAGTTTCAAATTGAAAAAAACTTCAAGAGCTAAAAACTAATATGTCTTAGATAAAAAATAAACAAAGCAAATAGAATTAACAGTAGATTAGTCATTGCAAAAGAATAGTAAACTTGAAGACATAGTAATAGAAACTATTCAAAATAAGAGAAAAATACTAAAAAAAAAAATAGAGTATTAATGTGTTGCAAGATAAGAAAAATCAGAGTAATATTTGTTCAAATGGAAGTTCCAAAGAGAAGAAGAAAAGAGAGATAGAAAAGGCATTTGAAAATA
Source organism: Propithecus coquereli (assembly GCF_000956105.1). Taxonomy (NCBI): domain Eukaryota; kingdom Metazoa; phylum Chordata; class Mammalia; order Primates; family Indriidae; genus Propithecus; species Propithecus coquereli. The sequence goes on from NW_012153174.1 coordinate 9,383,080, forward strand.
ATGACCAATTTCTTTCCAAATCTGATGAAAGTTAAAAACCCACAGATCCAAGAAGCTTAATACAGCCTAAGCACAAGAAACATGAATAAAAACTACATCAAAGCAAATTAAAATCAGGAATTAAAACAGGAATTAAATTAAAAACAGGAATAAATAAGTATCTTAAAATAGCCTAAAAAAAAAGATATATACACAAGAACAAAGTTAAGAATAATAGCCGACTGACTTTTTGACTTATTGTCAAAAGGAATTTAAATCATAAGGTAATGAAGGAATATCTTTAAAGAAATAATAGACAAAAACAATCAACTTGGAATTCAATACCCAACAAAATATCTTTGAAAGTGAATTTGAAATAGACTTTTTCAAAAAGTGAATTTGAAATAAAGACATGCAAAACTTGAAAGAATTCTTCACAGACTTGCATTACAATAAGTATTACAGAAAGCCTGTAGGCAGAACATAAATGGTAACTTATGGAAATCTGGTTTTACACAAAGGAAAGTTGAGCAACAGAAAAGATAATTACTTGAGTAAAACTCAATATTTGAACCTGTTTAAAGGATAATTGACCATTTAAAGCAAAATACAATAGCATTGTAGTGTGGGGTTTATAATGTAAGTAGAAGTAAAATCTATGATTATAAAGACACAAAGGCCAAGAGAGGAAAAAGGGAAGTGCCCTTTTATATGCTATGCTGTATGGGAAGTGATATAACATCAATTGAGCATAGAGGACAGTAAGTTAAATTTGTAAAAGGTAAATTCTAAAAATCTGTTAAAATAAAACAGAAAGTTGTGGCAAATAAGTCCATAAAAGGTGATAAAAGGGACACATAAAATGTACTTAATTCAAAAGAAAACAGAAAACAACTAAATAAGAAATAGAAAAAAAAAAACTATGTAGAAAAGAAGGAGAAAAGAAAGAGATTTAAACTCTAAGTTTCAATAATAGCATTAAATGTAAAATATGTAAATATCCCAATTACAAAACAGAGATCATCAAATTGTATAAATAAAGAAGACTCAATAATTTTCTTTCTAGATGAAATTCATTTTAAATACTAAGAATTAAATATAGTTTAAACTGAAGGATGGAAAATATACCATGCTAATACTAATCAAAATAAAGATGGAGGCCCTATATTAATATTTAACAAAGTTGATTTCAAAGCAAAAAATATTACCAGAGATATTGGTTGTCATTTCATAATGAAGAAGGAAATATAACATCCAGGCTCTTAATATCAGAACTTTAAAAATCGTGAAGCAAAATCTAATAGAATTTTAAGAATAAATAGACAAATCCTCAATTATAATGAGAGAGCGCAACAATCTTTTTCAATGATTGATGGAAAACAGAAAATCAATAGTGATGTAGAAGAGGTGACTGATATTAATATTATTCACTAACTTGAATTAATTGATGTTTATGAAAAGTCCACTCAACTTTAGTAGCATTCATATTCCTTTCAAGGGCATAAGAACTTTACCAAGAAAGACAATAGTCTTGGCCATGAAACAAACTTTAATCAATTTAAACAAGTGTAAGTCATACAAAGTACGTCCTTTGATTACAATGGTATAAAACTAGGAGTCAATAACTGAAAGGCACATTTTTGGAATCTACAAAAATACTGCTGAAACTAATTGTGATTAGGGAGATCAGTATACAAAACTCAATTGTATTTCTATATACTGACAAGAAAACACTAGAAATAAAATTTTTTAAATAACAGTATTTACAATATATAAAAAATATTAAACACTTAGACTAAATATGACAAAAGGGAAAGATCTATAGACTGACAAATTTAAAACATTGATAAGAGAAAATAAAGGAGAACTAAGTAAATGGAGAGACGACCTCTGTACATTATGAAAAGACTCAATATTAAGATCTCAGTTCTCTCCAAGTTGATATATATAGTCAATGCCACACTAGTTAAAATGTGAATGGGCATGTTTTATAGACGTTGAGACATTAACTCAAAAATGTATATGGAAATGCAGAGAACCTAAAGTGCCCATAACAACTCTGAATAAAAAGAAAAAAATCGGAGAAATTAATGCCAATTGGAGTATTTCAAGACTTATTGTTAACCTATAATAATCAAAACAATGTGATATGGAATAAAGATAGACTAATAATTCAATAGGACAATAACAGAGTTCATGAATAAACCACGCATATGGGTTTAATTTTCAGAAAGGTCCCCCAAATAATTCTAATTCTAGAGCAATTCTCAACAAACATGTTATAATCATTAGATATACCTATACAAAAAAGATGAATTTAAATCCCACAGTGCATCATACTAAAAAGTTAAATAAATAAATCATAGTGTAAATGTGAAGCCTATGAGAAAACAAAAAAGACAATCTATGTGAACTTGGGTTAAGAAAGATCTCTTAGGTATGACACTGAAACAAAATTCATATTATACTTCTTCAAACAAGTAAACATTATGATATTAAGTGTGCTGCATGAAATATTCAGAGAAACATAAAACTAATATATCTCATAAGCAGCGGTCCCCCACCTTTTTGGCACCAGGGACCAGTTTCATGGAAGACAATTTTTCCACGGGGGTTCAGAGAGTACGGCAGGGCTCAGAGCTCAGGCAGTGATGTGAGCAATAGGAACCCACCATCTGTAAATACAGACGAAGCTTCCACTTGCTTGCCTGCCACTCACCTCCTGCTGTGCACCCCCCAAGTTTCATGGAAGACAATTTTTCTACAGGGTGGGGTGGTAAGAGGCAGCGGAACTCTGCGGACGGGGGTTAGGGACCACAGCCGTAAAGTATGAAACAAAGACCAAATTAAATAGACAACAATTTCTGTATGCACATCCTTTAAGAATTATCCATGCTTAAATAAATTAAGTGGTATATATATATATGTGATCACATAACTCTTGTTTACTTTACTGTTTTTATAAATTCATCTTACAAATATACTCTGCAATTGGAATTAAAAAGTATTTTGAAGAGATTAAGAGGCTGATATTTGCAAATCCCCCTAATAGCACAAAATGTTATATAAATGCTAATTTTCTTAGGTATTTACTAATTTTAAAGCAAATTTCAAAAACTCCTTGCATTTTAGAAAAGCTTCTTAACACAAAAATTCAATGCTCATTTTCAACATTAATTAAATCTGAAAATGTGCTTAAGAAGTAGAAAATGAGTGTATTAAACCAGTTCTTCCAGTGCCTAAAGCAGTCACTGTTAGTTAACAAGGCAGCTTTGGAAACTCTTAATTCCTATAAGCTATAAGTCTATCATCCAGTATGCTGGAAAAGGCATTTGCTTATTTGTGCTCTAGAAATTCAAAACAAACATTTCAGAACTTGCAAAGGCTGTTTAAATTATTAGAAATTTCAGGATCTTGGTTTATTATTTTATCTTGTGATGGTATTTATTTTAGTGACTAGGCAGGAATTTTGACTTCCTTAAATATAAGCCATTTCACTGGTGTTACTTTGTTTGTAGAATTACCTGTTTTTGGTGATGTTTTATGGTTTAATTCATTATTATAAATAGTGAACGGATGTGTGTATACTGCATAGTGTGTGTTATATAGCATTCAAAAGGCAAAATGTACTGAAAATAAATCTTTCTATCCCCTATTCCCTAATCACTGGTTCCTTTCCTCTGTGATTCCCTTCACAGATGGACACTCTGTTCTCTACCTTGGCTATGTCTCTGCCAATGTATCTTGAAAGTCTTTTCTCGCTAGTGTATGTAGAACTACGTCATTCCTTGTAAGTGACAATATATGATGTAACATACTTGATTAAATAGTGCTTGCATGGTGGGCATTTATGTTGTTTCACATAACTTGCCAGTACAAGCACACTGCCCAGAATATTCCTGTGCACACGTGCACGCACAGGAAAGCTGGAACTGTGCTGCCCTGAGGAACCCGCCGCTGGCCCGAAAGAGAGGGCAGCCCACGCGTGCTCACCAGAGCCCCGAGCAGCGGTAGACCTGCGGCAGTCGCCACCTCCCCTCCCCAGCGAGGCCTGGGGTGAGTCATGTCTGTCTCCACCTGTCGGAAACCTGGGCGCTGAGTCTGTGTGCCCTCCAGGGGCACATCTGGGAGTCAGGAGTCGCAGACACCTGCTATGATGGAAACAGCTGACACATTCCCAGCAGACTGACAAGCAGCCAGGGCAGGAAAATTATCACTTGAGAAGTGTCCCCTCCTAATGCTGCTTCCTGTTGGGTCACCAGGTGCAGAGGATGAAGAAAACATGAGGAGTGGCTTTGTCAGGCATGGCAGGTCACATGATCTGGAGTCTCTGTCCCTTAAGCTCCTGGAGCTGACTCAAATGGAGGTCTTCTCATTTTTCCTTTACTCACTGTCTGTCAAAGTAACCAACTGGTGATCCCAGTGGTCAAGAACTCGTTGGCAAATATAGAAACATTTTTGAGAAACGCCATATATTGAAATGAAAAACAATGCTTCCTTGGACACTGTGATGCACCCCTCTGATCTCCCTGCAGGGCTGAGGTGCTCACTCCCAGATGCTGGGTGGGCTGGGAGTTGACTGCTGTTCATGGAGCCTCTCTACCAAACGAAGTTGCCTTGGCCAAGGTCACAGACTCTCCCTGCAGACAGTCCAAACCCAGTGCCTGGCCTTTGAGGGGGTCATGATGACCCAGCCCTCTCGGCTCAAAGCAGAGCACCTGGGAACAGCCACCCAGAGCCAGCACCACAGGTCAGTCTCTAGCTCCGTGCAGTCCTGCTTCCCTCACACCTGCAGGTGCCGTGCGCCAGAGCGCTGCCCAGCAAGCCCTCTCTGCTCAACCCTCACAGACTAAGGCACCAGACCGAATACTCTGTGGGATGGCACATTCTACGAAAAGCAGTGTATTATAGAAGATGGGCGAGGAAAAATTCCCTGATATTTCAAAGCCTGAAGGTAGGTACTAGCAACATAAAATGAGAAAACATACTAAAGAACCACACACAGATATATTAAGCTTGAAAAATATAATAATGAAATAAAGAACCCAAGTGAAAGGATATAGGGGAGAAATCAATTAGTCAATTAAAAAACCAGATTGAGATTAGTTAGGAAAAAAAGCAGCAAATATCTAGAGAGAGTCAGACACAGAGACAAAGAATATTAAGAGATACGAAAAATAGAAACCACTAGTAATAAAAATCCTAGAAAAACAGTAACAAAAATTAGGTGGCAGATATCTTTAAAGAATAGATATCTTTAAACATTTTCTAGAAATGGAAAAAAAATAAAGACCCCCCTCCAGATCAAACTCCTTGGTCTTTCCACAGCCCCCAACCATCCCTCTGCCATATGATCTCGATCAATATGTTATTGAAAATATAAAAAGCCAGGTACAGTGGGGTGTACCTATAGTCGCAGCTGCATGGGAGGCTGAGGCAGTAGGATCCCTTGAACCCAGGAGTTCGAGACCAGCCTGGGAAACACAGCCAGACCTGGCCTCTAAACATACATGCATATACATACATGCATACATAAATAAATAAATATTTTTTTTTAAATAAGAAATGCAGCAATCAAACAGGAGCTCTGTCATCATTGGGTCACAGAGTTACCGTAAGCGTCTGTGTCTACATTCTCCACCTTCTCCCTCGACGGCGGCCAGCGTTCGCCTTTGCCCCTGGACCCGGCCCTCGCCACGTTACTATGGGCTTTACTCCTCAGGTTATATGCACTCCAATCCATCCTCTCTATTAAGAGCTTTTACTTTAACACATGTAATAAAATAAAACGAAGTAACCCAAAAGTTTTTTTTGTTTGAATTAATATTTCCTTCCAACCATAGTATTACCCCAGTTCTCTACATTGTTTAAAAAATTCCAGCCAGGGTTTCTGAAATACAAGGCATTGCCTCCATCCGTTTCCCCAGTGCTCTGAGCTCGCCGTTATTCCGGGTCCTGGGATCCAAGACCAGCCGACAGGCCGCGACCTGTGCGCTTGCGCAGACGCGCAGCACGGCCCTCCCGGGCTACTTTGGCCGCCGTGTCCCCACTGAAGGGGCCTTGTCCTGGACACTAGCGACCTCGATGGAACAAAATCTAAGATCACTCCTCCAGCTGTCGAATCACTTTCTGTTCTCAATGGACTCAGCAGCGACCATGTGTTAAACACGAGTTACGGGAGACCACTGCGTTACCGAACCCGCAGGGCGGTTCTGGCCCAGGTCCGGAAGCCAATTACTGAGACCAGAGGACTGCCAAGGAGGAAGGGGAATGTATTAAGGAAAATGTCAGCCAGGAGATGGGAGAACTGTCTGGGGTCCGTTCCCCGACAGAGAGCAGGGTTCTCGCAAGGGGTTCAGGAAGGTGGCTGCACGCATCCGCGCAGGCTGGGACGAAGCACCGCGTCCGGGAGCTCTGATTCGCAAGTCACAGGTTAGCGGTGTCCGGTGAGCCTCTCGTCCTTATCCTGCAAAGACTCTGCCATTTCCGGGAGGCAACTCAAAAGGTAAAAATGTCAGCTAAACAGGAAAATTACAGTGTCGTGGTGTCGAGCTCTGCAGGCCTGGGAGTCCACAGCGTGGGAAAGCTGCAAAGAGCACATGCACGGGGTGTCACTTTGTGTTTGCTCATGGAACTGATTACGCTTGCTTTGCACTAGACTCCTGCCCCGGGCCCGACAGACCAGACCACATCAGAATATAGTCCTTTGTGCGAGGTGACATGTAATCCAGCTGAACTTTGACGTGGGCCAGTTTACCAAAAACAAAACAGGAGACTCACAGCAGTCAATCGTAAGGCGCGCAGCTTATGAGACCTGGCGTGATAAGGAAGTCCCCTCGGTCCTAACACTAAGGGAACTAACTTCGAAATGACCGATCCACTTTTTGTCCCTTATTTCTGTTTTCTTGAGCCCCCCGTCTTCCTATAAAGCCAACCTCTCTGCTCGGCTCGTCAGAACACCCGTTCTATTTTATGGACTCATTCTACAATCACTAATAAAAGCCAATTAGATCTTTAAATCAAATTTGTTGTAATTTTGTAGTTTGGATGTTCTGACAACCTAAAAAAAAGGCCTAAAGGAGGTTCTTGGCAACCCAGGAAAGACCCTTGAGGGGCACAGGTGGGGGCCACTCACCTCTGGGCTAATTCTCTTTCTTCCTCACAGAGCCCTGAGGTGATGCGTTCCTCTCAGGCCTGAGCTCTGCCCTTTGTCTGCACTGGAGCTTCCTTATTCCTTTGGCTTTTAGGGTAGCGAGGGTTCCTTTGTGCTGTGAGAGGGCACATAATCTTTTGGGGTTCATGGTGACTGATGGGTCACTGACGGAGACCACGGTTCTAAAGAGTGAGTGGCAGTTACTGAGAAGTGCACGACTCCAGCTGTCAGGACTCACAGGGGTTTGGGTCGTCCCTTTTTCATTTTTTATCTTGCACACCATATAGGGGGAAATCATTGACTGTGTTGATGAAGCTAACCTCAGAGCAATCTGGTTGTACCCAACTTCTACCATCAGGGTGTATAAACAGAATTTTTTAAGGTGGTGAATTTTTAAAATTTTTGTAACTGACAAATAATAATTGTATATGTTCATGGGGTACATAATGATATTTTGGTACATATAATGTATAGTGATCAGATTAGGGTAATTAGCATATCACCTCGAACATTTATCATTTCTTTATGTTGGGAACAATCTTGTGTTTCTCTCATCTAATAATAGTGTATAATAGCTCCTAAAATGTTAAATAACAACAGTGATAAACATACTTAATTTTAAGTATGAGAAAAACGGAGATCAGAGAAGTTAAGAAATGTGTAGTATGTCCTGAGGATAGCGGCAAAGGCTCTGCTAGAACCACCCCTCCAGAATCCCAGGGCAGCTTTGTCTGCTGTGTTTGTTTCCCACGGCCCTGTGATGTCCATGCACACTCCCGCGTGTCTCTCAGGAAGTCTCGGCCGCCTGTGGGGCTGTGATGTTCCGCACTTCCGGCGGACATGGCACTGGGGAGGAGACGGGAGTGAGATGCGGAGAGAATTTTTGTAAGTTTCCCTTTCTGCTCAAAAAGAATGTGTCTTCTCCAAAATCTAAGAGCTTGAAAATAGTATTTGTTTTATTTGTACCATTCATAGCTCTGATTGTTGTTGATCGCTGTTTGTCTAATTAATCTCTTAGTTTCTTAACAGGTGTATTAATATCACCAACAATTTTTAATTTATTTGCTTCTTCTTATATTTATTTTAGGTGATGCTTATTTAGTTTCTATATTTATTTGAGGTTATATTTTTAAGGTAGGCCACCTAAGATTTATTAATAATACATACACATATACCCAAACGGACATGTCTCTATCTTGCTTCTAATAATAAAAAATCATTATAGAAATCATTTGTTTTAATTTTAAAGATTTCAATTGTATAGGGCACTGGGAAGAACCTGGCACCATGTATGCAAAAACTGTTTTCTTATTACGTACCATGTTCAAGAACTTGGTCTGTATTAAATATTTAAAAACCAGACTCCATTTGTGCAACTATAGCTATAAAAAGGCTTTCCCATTTTCTATAGTTCTTGACTGCTAAAGCTTTTATTCCCAGATACTTGAAGATGCAAGATGGCTGATGTTTTGTTATAATATTTTTAGTAAAGCATTTACCAAATGTTTGTCTATAAACACAAATAAAGCAATAGAACTCCTATTGTTTTTTACAAATGTCTTATTTTCAGGAAGAAGAATTAGATAAGTATAAAATTACACTCCATAAACTTTGTTCTACAATAAAATGTTATTATTGAGGGTGTTTTGGTACTCTGTTACTGTCTTCCAGCACAAACTGTCCATAGATGCTTCCCATTGAAAGTTGCTGGGTCTCCCCTAACATTCTTGGATGCACAAGCGAACGGCTGCCTGAGCTGGACGGTCCCTGAGAAGAAGACAAGCTGATACCAAAGCCACGTTACTGCACACAGTAAGGTGGGATTTGACTCTCAGTGTCCACGCTGCGTGTGGGGATGGGCAGTATGGGTCCTCAAATGTATTCTCTTATTATATCAATGTCTTCTCATGCCTTTAATTTATTTCAGAGTATATATAACCCATCAGTCCTTAAATTTGGCCCTTTCATTGTACAAAAGAACTTAAATCACTCAGTAACTTTCCATTTCAGCTTACGCCCACAGACCCGTAACTTCTGTGTGTATATGGGCCACGTCATCGGTGCCCACACAGGGAGGAAACCGAGACCAGACACGTGGCCATGGGTGTAGCACATGTCACTTACACAGGTTTGCACCACTGGTCTCCAGTGTCTCTTACAATAACCCCTTGTTCTTTTCCCCGTATATCCATATAAAATCCATTATAATTGTAAGGTTTATTTTTCCTTTTGCTCTGACTTTCTGGATCTCATACTTTGAGCACCATTCATACTGATTCAAGAAAGACATTATCACACAAATCAGACAAATGTCTTGTTTTATTTTATTTTAGAGGAGGAAGCTAATGGTTTTAGGCTTTTGGTGTTTTGAGAGTGTTGTTAAAAGGAAATATTCAGCTTAATAAATTTTTCAAGTTTTAAACTAGTCACACTATTTTTCCAACAAATCTCAGATATAAGTGTGATTGTTTACTTGTTCGATCTTGGAGTTCATACTTCCCACTTAACAACAATCCTCAAATATGTAGTTGGGTTTTTATAAATCCATCATTCTGAATTGCTCAGAAATTTATTTAAATATTTTGCTTTTATAGAGAACACAGAAACAATAGTTCCTTGATTCCATGTCAAGGAAGTATTTGTTTACAGAAGTGTTCAGAGTTTATGGGAGCTGCCTACAACTTGCCTCGTGTGTTCCCCAGGGCAACACCATGAAGGCCAGGAGGGTACAAGGACCCTCTTCCTATCGTGACTCTACACACAAGGATGCTTCTTCCCTGAGAGATTAGGTGATTTGCCCAAATTCTGCCCAAATTCTCATAACAGATACTTTGCAAAGCTAAAACTGTATATTATAATAAATATTTGTTTTAAAAAATTAAACACTGAACAAGATTGGACACATATACTTTTCTCATTGTAAATCTGCTCTCCAAATTTCAAGAATTTTCCTTCACATATAATAAAATGAAAATGAGCAATATATCCTATTCTTGGGGATTTAGATTATTCTAATTTGAGAGGTTTGAATGAAGTTTAGAGAAGAAGAACATTTTCCCCTCAACTTTGTGTGATTTGATTTCTCCAAATATTCTCAAATGTCCATGCATAATTTCCCTTTGTTAGATTAACGGCTCCACTAGAATCCTAAATTTTGAGCAAATGTCCTCAATTTTGGAAAATTGTAACAATTAAAATCATTAAACTCTTTAATCCACTGCCAAGCCAGAATATGACATAAGGTATTTCTTGTTCTGCCATTGTTTGCTGTTGTCTCATATATTGCACTGCCTCACTTTGAATTGCTGTTGCTTTATTCAGAAAATGTAGCTCACTTTATGTGCTAACGTAATCAGCATGGCATTCTCCCTGGAATGTGCTGGGTTACATTAAAAACAATGATAGCAATTACATGATAAATATTTGATATTCTAGTTTCATGTATGCATAGCATTTATCTAAAGAGCTGTTATAAAATAAGTGCACGCCTCCAAAGTGTATCACTCACAGTTTAAGGCAGGCCAAGTGTCCATCTATTATTCATAATAGTTACAAGCAGACCACTCTGATTATTGTGACTTGATGGTAAGTGCAAGCGTAAATGACTCTAGATGCTTAAAAATATTGCTGCAGAAGTTAAATCATTGAAGATTTTCCTTACAAACTTGTAAATGCATCCTTAAAGTAGGATTGATTATCTGTAGTTAAAAAGTGTGGATTGTTGTAGAGAGATGGCGTCCACTGCCAACACAAAACTTTAGAGGTGGCGTTGAGGCCACCGGCTGTGAAAGTGAAGACACGAGTCTCCCCAGCGTTGTGTCGCTGATACCACTCACGGTTTCCACAAAGAAAGGTGTGGCTTATACCGCTGCAGTGTCACCTCCCTCCAGCCGCCTCTGCTGGTCCTCAGACTCTGAAAATCGTCCTGTGCAGGAGTTGAGAAGGCATCAGGAACATGCCTGGTGTGATTTGGATACTTTGGGGAGCCTGTGGAAAGCAGAACATGTGGTTCAAAGGGGAAAAAAGGAATCAAAATTGTTTTCAGTTTACCAAATATCCTCCCCCTGGCCTGGCTCATTAGGTGTGCTGGGCCGGAGAGGGAGCGACAGGGGAAAGAAGGGAGCAGACCGGGGCAGAGGCAGGGAAAGCGCAGGCCCCTCCCGTGCTCCCCGAGGGCTCGCACCTCCTTGGAAGCCAAGAGTGGAATTAACGCATTATTTTCCCTGTGCCCTCACCTGACACACAGCCTAATGGAACTAATAAACTTCCTTAACCATCTGTCTGTTCAATTTCAAAGTTGTGTCTCAGCTGCCAGAAGAAATGGGCCCAAGGAAGCTTTAAATCAAGTTTATTACCTAAACCCCTAATTTTCCACTCTAATCACATTACTTTTACTTGCAGAGATAAATATCTTATTGATTCTCTCCAACAACTTTACACCTTTAGTTTACTTACCTGTATCTACAGATGGGGTCTGAACAGAAAGTGATTATAGATCAGGCCACCCACATGTGACTGGGTAAACTCATCCAGTTGTGTCCATATGGAATACATTAAAGTGATCTGCTCTTCCATGAGCTCCTATAAAATGTTCATTAACAAAGTTCCAGGTATGAGGTATGTTACTATCATTTAAAAAAATACGTTTGGAGAACGCAAATCCCATTCTGATCAGTTACTGAGAACGCCTTTGGGCATTTTGCTGAGATTGCAGGGCTGTTTGGCTGGGACACTGACTGACACGTTGCTCTTTGTGTATCGCAAATGAAATGCCATCTAACAGGGAGAGCCACTCTGCTAAAGGTGACTCTGCGGCCCCCCTCGACACTCCTCTCTCCTGGGCACACTTCTCTCAGGCCACAGTGACTGCTTTTTTCCTGAAAAGTCTAAACAAGTTTCTACCTTTGCATCTAGTTTTCTTTCTTCCTGGTGAACATGTCTCTTGTCATGTGAGTATGCTCATTTTCCATTTCTGTGTCATGCAACTGTCCTCTCCGAGTGTCTAGGTGCGCGAGGCAAAGACGCTCAGGCTGCAGCCCCATGTAGGATTGCTCCACGCTCCTTACCAGTAATTGCTTTGGTGTTTCCTCCCTTCGTCTCCCTCCCTGGTAGGAATGCAAGGACCGTGGCTTCAGAAGCACCTTTGTCTCATTCAGCCCTGTGTTTCCCTGGGAGAGTTTATTCAACCGAGATGCTGGGTCTCTGCCACTGAGGTGGTTCTGGACTTAATTCCTACAATTTGGAATCTCGTACATGGTCCCATTTTTGCACTCTCTCCATTCTCTTCCATCTCTGCATGAAAGCTGCCTGAATCTCATCTGCCCAAGTCTCATCTGTTTGCAATATGTTTTCCAAGACCCTAACGCTTCTAAATCCCTTTTTCTAAGGCCACGGCCTCAGCATGTGGTCTTCCTCTCACTATTTGGCAACAGACAGCCGGAGTTTTCCTCCCTGTGTGACGGAGTTGGCTGCTTTCCAGTCTGTGATGTCTATTCCTTTCAACCGGTGTCACTAACCATTGTCAATTTTTTAGGTTTTCGTTATAGCAATGTGCCTTTCCTGATACAAATTCCTGTATTTGCTAAGGTACACCAGTTGTTCTACCAAACAAGCATCCCGCAAATTTAAAGGATTAGATATTTATTTCTTGCTCACATAATGGTGTGATACAGGCCTAGCTGGATGGACTGAGCCACGTGCAGACCCAGGGGCAGACCCACAGAGCCTGGGATCCGGGGATCCAGGGTAATCCTGCTTCTTCACAGCCAGAGAAAAGTGAACAAAGAGTAACGATCCCACACCTGGGGATTTGGTGGGAAACCACAGTGGCGGTGCCATCTTGGCCCATCCCAGGGCCCCAGCTGAGTGCTGGGGAGGGAAGGGCCAAAGTCTTGCTATTCCCTGGCTTTTTCCTGAAGGAAAAAAAAAGTGATGTGAATTTGTCATTTCTGTGGGCTTTACCTTTTAAATGCACAGTGTGGTTTAGTGCTTTGGCGACCCTTGACTTACCACAAAATGTCATTTATAATTAATTGACAGACATAGTTTCAGCCTACCGTAGGTATAGCCAGGGTGTATTTTCATCTATGCAAAATGTTAGATATTCACTCAACAAACTCCGTGACTATGCTTGCTTATTGACTTCCTTTCATTATGGGCTATCTCTGTTGTTTGCCAAAGTCTCCTGGCATGTGCCCATGGCATCTTGGCATCATTTGGAGCATTGCAGTAGGGTTTCTGATGTGCTGGGACTACGCAATTGTAGTTGGAGCTGTGCTTCTGCTTTCAGTGAGTTGGTCCTGATGAAGCAGCTGAGTTTCAGTATTATTTTAACTCAGTATTTAATACTGAAACTCAGTATTATTTATAACCCAATAAATAATGATATAATAATACATCAGTCACACAAATATCGTAGCCACACACTTATAAGAATGGCCTTTTTGGTCTTTTATATCCTAGAGCACAAGAGAGGATTTGCATAATTTGAGTTGCTTAATAAACCCAAATATTAAAGTCCTAAGTGTGTGACAATCAATCCACCACACCGCATCAGCACTCAGCAATACTGAGTTTCAGTATTACATTTTTGATAGTTGCATTATTGCTTTGATTTTTTTAGCATTAATTTTGAGTTGGTTTTTTTAATAGTTTGGGGAATTTCAAAGGTATTATGCCACTAATATAATTATTTTTGTGTATCTTACGGCCTCTGCAATACTGAAGCTGAATCAACAGATTTTTTTCAGAGAACCTCAGTATTTTAAAATATTTTTCTGCTATATTTAAGCTGTTTATCCAAAAATAATAATAAAAAAAAAACACAAATAAACCAAGATAGCATTTTCTTCATTCATTAACTTTTCAGGGCACCTGGGCTGAGGCCTGGAACAAAGTACATTGAAAGATATAGCTATAAAATGGGACATTGAAGTACAGTTAGTGAAAAAAAAGTTCTAAATGATCTTGAACAGGAAAATCAAAAGGATAATTGAAGAATGGCATGGGAAAGAGAAAAAATACAAATGGGAAAGGTCAAGTCAAGAAAAAATTGAGGCTGGGCGCGGTGGCTCACGCCTGTAATCCTAGCACTCTGGGAGGCCGAGGCAGGCGGATTGTTTGAGCTCAGGAGTTCGAAACCAGCCTGAGCAAGAGTGAGACCCCGTCTCTACTAAAATTAGAAAGAAATTAATTGGACAACTAAAAATATATAGAAAAAATTAGCCGGGCATGGTGGCACATGCCTGTAGTCCCAGCTACTCGGGAGGCTGAGGCAGGAGGATCGCTTGAGCCCAGAAGTTTGAGGTTGCTGTGAGCTAGGACGATGCCATGGCACTCTAGCCTGGGCAATACAGTGAGACTCTGTCTCAAAAAAAAAAAAAAAAACAAAGAAAAAATTGAACAAAATCTTGAGAATAATTAATTGTCTATGTCCATCCTTTCATTATTATCTCTAATGAAGTGTCTGGGGATTTTATTTGTAATATTACACATGTGACATTTAACAGTTCTTGGCATATTTTTCCTCTTCAGTGCTTGGCTGTTGAGACAGTACAATGGTCCTGTACATTTCCAAGGTAGTTCCAAGATGCATGGGCCACAGATTGCATAGAAGAAAGACAAAAATGGGAACTTTCATAGCCAGCAGTGAAATTCAAAGACATGACTTTGGAAGGCAATGTGTAGTGTGATACATAAAAGTGGTTGGAAACAGAAAACTGGAGTGAAAAAGGAGGAGTGAATTGCTAAGATCTAACGTGAGAACATGTTTTAACCATGCAGAGTGGAGTCACAGACATCAGTGTGAATTGCTGACTCGGTTGTTAGTAAAGGCCTCCTTTCCAATCTCCAATTACCATACGTGATGTCCCTTCTACCACTCTAGTCACCCTGGTGCTCATTCGGGCCAATCTAGCATGCCGCCTACAGCCAAGGCTTGGTATCTAATATTATTCTCCACCAAAATCCACAGGGACTCTTGGCAAAGAAGGCATCCAGAAGGGAAGGCTGTTAGTGGCCAAAAGTGACCACATAATCTTCGAAAAAAGAAGCTGTGATTACAATTTTGGAGCAAGTTTCACCTTGGGCAGACGACGGGTGAGCAATGCTGATGTGGTGTGGTGGATTGATTGTCATACACTTAGGACTTTAATATTTGGGTTTATTAAGCAACTCAAATTATGCAAATCCTCTCTTGTGCTCTAGGATATAAGAGACCAAAAAGGCCATTCTTATAAGTGTGTGGCTACGATATTTGTGCGACTGGTGTATTAGTATATCATTATTTATTGGGTTATAAACATGAATATTAATCTTTTCTTCAATAACTCTGCCCCTAAAATGTGATGTGTAAATCTTACCTTTCTTTGGTTGAATAGTAGTGAATTGTTAGAATGCATACATTTTAGCCAATTTTAAATATTAGAAATTAGTATGCCATTATTTAATACCCTACACTATCTGAAGATTTTAACATCAAACTTTTGATTCAAGCCTTGTCTCTTCTTCTTCACTCTCTCTCTTTCTCTCTCTTTTTTAATAAAAAAGAACACCAGTCTCTAGGCATTAAACCTTGGAGGGGAAGCTCGAATTTATATAAGAATGTATCAGTTATCCTTACATGTGATATATACTCTTGTCATTGAAAGGGGTTAAGTTGAAAGGCACATCCGAAGAAGGCATTTTATTCTTTAGGGAATTATCATTTTCTTATATAAAGGTGCCTTTATTTGGGGCATAGATGATGAAATTTATGGGGATGAAATATATTTACTTATATTTTTAATACCAAAACCATATATTTAAATAGCATTATATTTCTAAATATGTGGAACAAAATACCTTTTTTAGTTTATTATTTGTTTGTTTAGTTGTTTTAGAGACAGGGTCTTGCTCTGTTGCCCAGACTAGAGTGCAGTGGCATCATCGTAGCTCACTGCAACCTCAAACTCCTGGGCTCAAGGGATCCTCCCACCTCAGCTTCCCAAGTAGCTGGGACTACAGGTGTGCTCCACCATGCCTGGCTGATTTTTCCATTTTTTGTAGAGATGGGGTCTTGCTCTTGCTCAGGCTGGTCTCAAACTCCTGGCCTCAAGAAATCCTCTTGTTTCAACCTCCCAAAGTGCTAAGATTACAGGTGTGAGTGACAGCGTGTGGCCCAAGATACTATTTTTTATAGTGGTATTGTTTTGTTTTATTCATTTATGTCATGAAGGCATATGTGTGTGTACATGTATGTGTATGTGTGTAGACATACACATAGTATAAAATTAAACCCTTTTTGATATAGTGTTACAAATTGGGATTTAATTGTTCCCAATTTATTGGAGAACATAATTTTATTTTTTAAAATAAATTCTAATTCCCATGCATGAGACAGGGCTGTTTAACCACTCACCATATCTCTTTTTATTTCACTTTGAATTCGGCTTATTCAGAATGGGGTGGAGTATTTAGCTGCACAGTCCCAGTGGGATCCGTGCTAAGAACAAAGAATGGCAAACTACTAATAATGAAAATAATAATTCTTCACAGTAATCATGTTGTTAGTGGTGGCATTGGTATTTTTATTCTCGTTCTTTGATATAATGGTGTGAGATAAAGCTGATTTATGTTGGTGTCATTGAAAACCATAATTTTCTACAAGGGAGAAAATAAGGTGTTGATATAAGGTAGATGAGGTTATGTAAAAACACTCTGGTCCTGAATTTGAATTGCAAGTGTCATTATGAACACATGATGTATTCTTTTGTGAAATACACACACACAAAATACTTTCACCGAGCTGGGAGGAAGAAACTAGTGGCATAGCAACACCCTTGCCAAGGACAATGGGAAAAGCAGAATAAAGCACATGCAAACGTTTTTGGAAAGGTCTGAGCTCTGCTAAATTAACTCATGGTAAAGGACCAAGAATCTAGAGAGGGACGAAGGCTTCCGTGATGAGGTCACAATCTTCTCCTCTTTTCCCAGGACATCTGCGTATTGTGATCACAACCGAATACCCAGATTTGCACCAGGAGACGATGACGACGGCTGTGGACAAGAAACCAGTGAAGCTCGTCATCTCTCAAAGCTAGAGAGAAAGATGGAGCCTGGAGGCATTTTCTCTCAGGCATTTGCCAAATTCTGAAGCTGTACGGGAGGGAGGATGGAAGCTTCGCAGGA
This sequence comes from Propithecus coquereli, assembly GCF_000956105.1. Lineage (NCBI taxonomy): Eukaryota > Metazoa > Chordata > Mammalia > Primates > Indriidae > Propithecus > Propithecus coquereli. Next base: position 9,400,379 of record NW_012153174.1, read on the forward strand.
ACCTCTGAGGAGCAGTTCAGAGCCTTGGAGGTCTTGGGCTGGGGTTTAGGGCCTCCCAGAAGAGAATATGGGGCAAGCAGCAGCGGACCAGAACCAGCCCCGTTGTGGGAAAATTTCTAAGGACGGACGTGATTGGAGTGGAACCTCGAGTGCCTGGTCAGTCATCGTCTTAAACAAACCCGAGCCACACTTCTGGAGTCTAAAGCTCCCTGAGTTGTGGCGAGGAGAGTGTAAATCAGACATTTCTACAGCCTTCTGGTGGGTGCTTTAGGAGTTTAACTGGCATGTTCTCAGGCTTTTTGTGTCCCCATGGGCTTATTGAAACTATTCGGCATCTGGCCAACGTCATAACCAAATTAAAGACGGAGCTACTAGGGTTTCCACAGAGCTCCACTGTTTCTCAGCCTTCTTGTACACCCTGCAAAGTGCGTTCTGACCGATATTCACAGGATTGTTCCTTAGAAGAGGGTTTCATGTTCCAGACCTTGGAAATATTCAAGAACCTAGTAGTTCTCCAGTCTAGCCAGAGGCACATTATCTTTCTCCAAGGTTTGGGCAACATGACTGTCCACACCTAGGAGGGTGTGGTCCAGTTCTGCAAGGGTGTCACGTGCTTCTGGCACTCAGAAACACTGGGGAATGAGTGGCCAGCCCTCTGCAGCAAGAGTGGTTTGTCCTTGCCTTTGTTTTCTCGTTAAGAATGTCACTGTCTGAAACAAGGGGTATAAAGAGCCACTGTTGCTGCCTCTGTCCTTTAAGTCTGCCATCACCTGTGTCCATCCAGAGGTCTGTAAAACATCTGGTAGGTTCCTTCAGGCTTGGCTGTGTTATGGTCCAGCGGTGTCTGCTGAGACCGCCTACTTTCACTGCTACTGATTCTCTAATTAGAATACAACCTTTCTTTTAGAGTCATGTGTTCTTTTGCAGGAAAAGTGGATTTTAAAAAGACTATTTTTCAAAACAAAAAGAAGGAAGCTTTTCTAAATTATATGGAATAATTCTCTGAACACTACTGAGAATGCAGCTGGAATTGCAGCCCATAAATCTGCAGTATCCACTAGTACAAAGGGTGTGTGTGTATATGTGTGTTGTTGTTGTTGTTATTGCTGTCATTGCACTCAGCAACTTAGCTAGAGGAAGAGAGAGAAGGCACAAAAAGACTGATGCAGGATGAGGGATTAGGCAGGCTTGAGACATAAGAGAGCAGGAGATCAGAAAGTTGACTGTTGGTAAGTCACTGAAGCAATCATAAGGGAAGATGAGAGTGGGAAGACCCAGCCCAAAGGAAATAAAACAGTCCTTAGTGCAAACCAAGGACATACAAGGATGTGCTTTGCTTATTATTTATGGCTGTAAACTCATGTATTTTTCTTGAGACACAACTTTAATCTCACATTACACTGGGCTACTTCACCTGGAAGATTTGGGGCTAGAAAACCCTCCCTGAAAACTACTAACACATCCAACATGATCCCATATTGATTTAAGGCTTGATAAAGGTATACAACGTATGGCCAGTACATCAAATTTCTAAGGAGGTAGCATTCACATATCAACAACTTGAAAGGCCTACCCACAGAGATTTATTTCAAGGAAAAAATGAGTGTCATCATGTGAAAAAACCAGGGGTTCCCTTCTCATCCAGTGCATGCAGGACTGTGTTATGTGAAAGCGTCGCTAGAAGCTGTGCTTGTTGATCCAGAATTGATTCTGGTATTGAAAGTATTTTAAAGCAATGGGGGGAGGGAATATTAAGGTAAATGAAAATAGCTGTCTTTCAAAGAATCTGTATTTTAGAGCTGAGAGAATATTAAAATCTCCACTAATATCCAAGTAATAGCCAACATTCAACCATGACGAGCTCTGGAGATTTCTGCTGGAAACACATGTGCTTCCTGCTCTGATAAAGCAGCTTGCAGCGGAGGAAGCGCTCCCAGTAAAACGACTGGGAAAGCAAGATAAAATACAGAAGAAATAATATTTATGACCCATTTATCAGAGACATTGAGAGCAAACTTAGAAAGAGCTGTGATTAACATGTTCTAGAATGTAAATTACAACATGAAAAATATAATAATTAAGGACTCAAAGGATGAATTTCATAGCAGAATAGACAGAGCAGGGAAGAGAATCAATGAATTAGAAGACAGGTAGTGAAGGTGTTTTCAATAAAATCTATTAGATTTTTTCAATTATTACCATGTACAGAGAATGCAATGTAAAAAAATAACTGAGGTTGTACATTTCTACAAACTTTACTTGGTTGTAAAGAATGCATACTTATTCTTGTATCTTTATATTCACCCAGATTCTTTTTTTAAAAATGAAAGTTATAAATAATTCTAAAAAAACTAACTCTTTGAATATATATCTACATGCAGCATGTATCATTATGGTTTTAAACAATATTTCAGACAAACAAATCTCCCCAGTATATATAACCAAATGTTGACCTACTACCTAAAACAACCGTCTCAGATTTTGGTCACTTTTATATACGGAATAAGCAAATTTTTCAGGTTTGAGTGATATTTCTCTTGACCATTCCATTTAATGATTTAATGTATTTTTTCCCTTTTTTTTTTCCCAGACATCTTTGAAGTATCCAGTTTAATTATTTACCTTTATCACAATTTTTTTTCCAGAATCATCATTGTTCTCTTTATAGCCTGTTGTTTCCATTTATTTTTATTTTCTGTTCAACTTACAGCTCACGTCTTTGTCTTCTATTAATATTTTCAGTCAAATTCTGCTAAGTTTTCACTCTTGTTCGGCTCGGCTTCCATAACAAAATACCATAGACCGAGAGGCTTACACCGTAGAACTTTCTCTCATGGTCCTGGAAGCTGGGAAACCCAAGGTCGAGGCTCCGACGTGGCAGGTTTCATTCTGAGGCCTTCTCTCCTGGCTTGTGGGCAGTGCCTTCTTGCTGTGTACTCATGTAACTTCCTCTTTGTCCCCACTGGGAAACAGAGCAAGCTCTGGTCTCTTCCTCCTATGATAGGGACGTTAATCCCAGTATCGGGGCCCCACCCTCATGACCTCATCTAAACCTAATTATTGCCCAAAGGCCCCACCTCTAAATACCATCACATGGGGCTTTGAGCTTCAACATATGAATTTGAGGAGGGTACAAACATTCAGTCCATAACATCCTCTTCAGGAATTTGTCTTACTCTCTAAATTTTCTAAATTTTAAATAACTCAAACTATTAATTGTTCCAGTCGTTATCCATAATAGATTACAACTGGAATCCTCCCAGATTTGCGCAGCAAAAAGAAACTAACCAAGTTAGTTTGGCCCATTTAATGAGCCTAGTAAAGTTGGTGCATTTGATTGATTGACTGATTGAGATGTTCCTTTGATGAGGGAGCACTTTTTTGGTCTTCCATTTGATCATAATTACTTAATTGTCCTTCAGTCATTGTGTGGGTCTGAACTAGGTAATGTTTAACATCTCATGCAACTGTTAAAATCTTTGATTTTTTGGATTTATTGAGCACCTACTATGTCCACAATATTATGACTGCTACAAAGGATCCCTGGGAGGATGATAGAGAAATGACAATTAAAACTAGAAGAACTAAATGGAAACATGGCAATGGATGGATATTGGTGAAGTATTCTTTACCTGAAAAGTTCTAAGAAGACATGAAATATTTTTTCCTCAATTTCAAGAGTCCAGGAATAAACTGCTTATATTTTATCATGAGAGGTTTATAGTTTATGAAATGTTAGTAACATTTAATAAAGTTCTAATTTTATTTGATACATTTGAAATAATACATTAAAACAGTTGGCAACAGGAAGAGTGGTCTTAAATATTAATAAGCTATATGAATGTTTACATGAGCATTTATTGCATGCAGTGCATATTAGAAATAAGCATTCTGGGCTGTCTTATACACTTTGGTTGAGGTTAAATAATTAATTAAAACTTATCAAAGCTTATTAAATAATTAGATTTAAATGATACATGGAAATTCAAGCATTATCTCATCAATGTAATTCTGCAAGGTTTAATATATGCACACATATTAAAACTATTTCTTAAACTACACACAAGTGTTTGATTACCTCGTTTTAGCTTGGGATAATGTTGACAGTATCTTCAGAGATGAAACTAAGTTAAATGTAAAATCTTTTGCAACATAGATGTCTCAAATCTCTTGATCATTGATAATTACTTTTCCTTTATTATAAATGCAATGACTTGAGTTCTCTGTCTACGTTCAACAACAAGAAACTCTAGTTCAGTTTCCCCTGGAGAAATTTTGAGTTTTCCTATGGAGTGAGGCAGAGCAGGAGATGCCCCTTTGCCGCAGCTGCCATCTGCCACCTCTTGATGGTGCCCTGTCTGGATCTCTCCCCCTGCAACCACTGCATGCTGGAGACTTCATCCCAAGTCCCCAGATGCCCATATCCTCTCCATTAATTTCACCATTCCATGGATATCTGACAATAAATAACTGTTTTGTGTATTAGTTTGGAGAAAGGACATGTGATAGAGATCCTTTGTCCAAAATGGGAAAACAAATGTCACTGTTCTTCATTCGTTCGTTGAGTGCCTACCACGAGCGAGCCTTCTGGTGACAATGTCCTAATGACAACCTTATCAACTTCTGCAGAGAAGAAATGGTTACATGACAACCGTAGAGTAAGAGTCACGAGACTCAGGTCAAGAGCTGGGCGCCCCACTTACAAGCTGTGTGACCTTTAGTCAGTTATGCAAATTTCATAAGCTTCAAGAATATCTCTCCTATTATGTAGCAATAGTAGTGATAATAACCTATTAAGAGTGTCAGGAAAACTAAAGGAGAGGTAGATATTCTTAGCACAGTGTCTAAGATTAAGCATTTCATAAATGTTAGCTGCTATTATTCTTTCTAGTTTTCTTGTTATAATAAGAATTATAATAGATGCTAGAGAATTCCTTTTGATCACTGGGTTTTTCAATTGTCTATTATATTACTGCGTGCATGAGTAGGCTGAACAGTACCACTGGCTATATTCAGCACAGAGCTCTAGGAACTAGGTATTGCACATAACTAAAAGGCCTTGGAATCAATGCTAAGAATCCAATCCTGAGTTAAGCAGAGGAATTTGCCAGGTTGACTCAGAAAATAAATCTCCAAGTCGGTCCATCTTGTCCACGGAGGAACACTCCGGACGTTCCGCACCTGCAGCGACAGTCACTTCCAACAACCTCCTTCTTTGTTCATGTTCCATTTGGGTCCTCTGGGGTTTATCTCTTCTGTTCAGTCTTCCTTCTGCCTTTGGCTCAACTTACCAAACTTGGTTTTTCCATCTTGTGTCTGAAAACCTTGGCTCCAGCTCATGCTCTGGCTCTTTCCAAGGGAACTCAGTGGCCATGAGGCGGACACTGTGCCCTGTAGAAGCCCCCAACATTCAGAACTGGCCTGTCCTATAAGTCAGTCTGGCCACCCTGCCACCAGGAGAGGGGAGAAGGTGGTCCGGCCACGGTCCCACCCCCAGGAACATTTCCTTCCTGTAAAGCCCAGATTTTGTTCAAGAAATAAACCTTTTTTTTCCCTGAACTCACGAATAATTATCTCTTCACAAATTATGTATAACAAAACTCTAATTCTGTGTCAAGTCATAAAAAAATTCAAACTACAGTAAAAGTACCTCTCAACAAACCTAACTATATAATACTTATCCTTTGGTAAGTGACACGCTGTAATATAGGACAAGGCCACTAGAAAGTTTATTTTGAATACTAAAATAGGTAACTTTTCCCAGGAAAATGGTGCCATAATTCAAATAAAACTAAAAAATTTCCACACCTTGAAAATTACCCAAACTCAGGACAATGTTTATTGTACACTATTAGCCACTAACTACTTTTAAAGTAGGCAGCCTATCTGGTGTCTTTCTTTTCTTTTTACTTCTTTCAAACCAGTGACTATGGTAGAATCAGGAACCTTGATTCAAAGCACTACTGATTAATACGTTCCACTCTGTCAGTTTACATATTCATCAAGTCTTTCCCACTGTGTTTTATTTCACAGTTCAGAAAAGAAAACATTCATATGCAGTGCTCTCAGGTTGCCAGTTTAGAGATAACCGCAATATCCTTCCTTATGTCAGGTTCCTTAAAAAAATCAATGCGAACCATAAAACCATTAGAAAGCTTACAAATCTTGCCAGAATTAGATTACATCTACTGAAATTACAAAATTAAAATATTACATACTTATACATCATTATCTATTTTCAGAAAACATACATGAAAGAAAAAGGTAACATGGTAAAAATAATGGCTAAATATAGAATAACAATTCTCACTATGAATGTAAAGATGAAATTTATCATATTCTATAAAAATTTGAGGCCATTATTATATGATTAATTAAAAACATGACTTTAATTAGAGCTGTTAAATAGTCAGTTTGGGAAATGTCATTTCTATTCCCACCAGAACCTCTAAAGACATATGATGAAAGCATGTTATTTTTTTTTTTTTAATTTCAGCATATTATGGGGTACAGATGTTTAGGTTACGTGTGTTGCCCTTGGTTCCTCCCCCCAAGTCCGTGTTTCAAATATGTCCATCCTTCGGGTAGTGCACATTGCACTCCTTGTGTATACAAATACCCGTCCCCTCCTCCCTCCTCCCCCCTCCTCCCGCCGCCCTCCCCTTTCCCCAACATCCAATAGATGTTGTTCTGATATGTGCATTTACGTGTTGATTAGTTAATACCAATTTGATGGTGAGTACAAATGGATCCCATTCTTCTGCTCTTGTGGTGCCCCACTATGGATAATAGGCTCAAGTTTAATCCAGGAAAGTGTAAGTGGTGCTAGATCACTGTCATTTCTTATGATTGAGTACTGCTGGTGGGACTGCAAATTAGTGCAACCTCTGTGGAAAAGAATTTGGAGATACCTCAGAGAGCTAAAAATAGAAATACCATTCGATCCAGCAATAGCACTATTAGGCATCTACCCAAAAGAGCACAAAACATTCTACGATAAGGACATCTGCACCCGAATGTTTATGGCAGCACAATTCACTATTGCAAGAATGTGGAAACAACCCAAGTGCCCGTCAATCCATGAGTGGATTATCAAAATTTGGTATATGTTTACAATGGAATATTACTCAAGCATGTTACATTTTTATTGAGAAAATAAAGCAAAATGTATAAAAGAGTACATCATCACATATCACAGTATAGCCTCTTGATTCTGAGCTAAGGACCTGGGGACATGCCTCCTTTGCTCATGTTCCTGCTGTACCTGGTCCTAGGGATGAAACCTGCAGCAGTGCCTTCACTGTCCTGTGCCTCAGTTTCCTCATCTGTGACAAGGCAATGATGACAGCACTACCTCATGGGTCTAAATGAGTTAATACACACAAAATGCTGGAAGAGTGCTTGGCACATAGTGCTAGAAGTGCTGGGGTCTGTGGCCATTGTTATTATTGAGGTGGAATACACTTTTCAAATAACAAACAAAACGTCCTCATTTTTTAAAGAAAATTAAGATCCAGAGAAGATCAATGATCTCCGAGTATCAGAGGGAAATAAATAAGCTTGTCAGTCCTGAAAATCAATTATAGTGGTATTCTTATGTGTTACGTTTTTTTGTGAATCCCCTTTCCTCTGGAAATTACATAAAATCATCAAATTTTTCAAATATGTTTTATTGACCATTTTATCTTCTCTTCAAACAAATTGACTTGACGGACTGTTCCTACATTTAAGGAACTAGCACACCTAAAGCAATCAGTGTAAGTTCTGGAACATTTTGGATGAAGTGAAAATAGAGCAATTATGATAAGTTTTGAATAAAAGAGGAAAACAAATTAAGAAAACTAACTAGAAGAAAGAGCTAGACAGTGAGAGAAGTGACAGTGAATGTTCTGACAGTCACTGCTGCTCAGGTCAGAGCTGGCATCACACCTGAATACCTTCTCGAAATAGAAAAGCAAACTGCCACAGGAGAAATACTCCCTGATCCTAGCGGGATCCTAAATGTTCCGTACCCTTGAATCGCTGCTCCGGAAGTAACAGCCTGCTTGTGGTAATGCGAGCAGATGTTGTTGTCAGAAAGCACTTCCAATTACACTTCAAATTCTCCTGTGTTTTAGAGACTTGTAAGACCAGGCCTGAGGGTTGTGCAGGGAGAAGGAAATAGAAATTTACTTAACTTAGATTCTATTCTAATGATTCCATGGCTGTGAGCCCGAGCTCAGAAACTGCAAACAAGAGAATTACGTAAGCAGCACAAAGTAGGGACAAATGAACACAACTCACATTTCTCCCGTTTTACCCATGTGAGTAATTGAAGACAGATATGACATTTGATGGCTTAGCATTGGTGTGGTTATTACTTTTCTGCAGGTAATTTAAATACAAAAAAGGACAACTTTCTTTGATAAAAAGTTTCAAAGTCAATATTATACCTTTTACAAAATTAAATTAAAAGATGTGAATGTTCCAAGTTCAAAATAGGAATGGAATATTATTATCCATATAAAATAGAGCTATAATTGTATTTTTTACTAACTAATAGACATAAGATAATGTTCTCTCTGGCATGCTCGTCCACCATCACTGACCCTTAATTTTTTAGAATGTGATGCCACTGAAGACTCAGGTCTCTAGCACAGAAAGCATTATTCCAAATTGCATCTGTCAGTATGAGTAAATTGAATGAAATCTTTCCACTTCATATTAATACCCAGCAATGAAATAAACAACATTTAACTTCCTCAAATAGTTATGGGTAATATAGTAAATTTTGTTTTGGTGTAGTAGTATGTTATACCACAAACTTTAATTTGTGTTTTCAACTAGTTGTACAACTGCTACAGATTTAATATAATAGTAAAGTGAGTGGTATTTACACAAAACACAACTGCACATACACACATATACACATGAAAATTGAACCTCAAGAAATTAAAATTTTTTGAAAAGAAAAAAATTAATATATTTTAAATATTCAATCAAATAATCACATTGATATTGTTATTTCTATACTATTTATGTTTAATATACTTGAATATCTTCTAAATTTGCCATTTTATATTATACTTAATAATTTTAGAAAACATTTTTCATGTTTCAAACAAGTTTGATCTTTAAGCATAATAGTAAGGAATCTAGCACCAATATTTTATGTATTAAAAAAGCAACATTTATTATAGTAAAAATACAATTATTAGATTTGTAAAATAAATCATCCTCTTTTTAATTCAGATACTAATCTCTTTCCATTTTAATCTCTGTAGAGCAAACATTTTTCTCCTGGTTGTGAAGAATAGCAAGAACTCCATTTTAGTCACAATTAATTTTGAGTCTTCTTTTAAAAGTAGACCATCTTATTAATCCAGAAGAAATGTGTCATGGAACTGGCCACTCTATAAATTATAAAAAGCTATCCTTTACACTCAATTTTTCCTTCACGGTTAAATTTATATATTCGATGCCTTCACATTATAGTCACACAAGCAGTTTTTCTCCGTATGTCATTGTAGTCAAGATCTAAGATGATCCAAAATAAATGTCTCTTATCCCAATTTTACAAAGCCACTTACATAAATTAAATCCATCATGACTATGACTTTTGTGTTGCTTGGTACACCACCAGGGGTAGCATTATTGCACAATTGGGAAAAAAATTAAATTGATAAGGTTGTTAATGGGATGGGAGGTACCACGGCAAAACAAAATAAGTGTTCTTGGTCAAGGAGTTTGGGAAACACTGGAGGAAGAAAAATAAAGAAGAATTCTTTATCCCAGAATTTCTTGCACCCTTTATATGCCAAGGTAATTCTCTAAAAGGAGAAACAGACCAGGAGTGCTTCCCAAATATTTTTAGATATGCTCCTTTTTCCCTCAGAGAACATCACTGAGGACCAATGCTCTGTAAAATTCACTTTAAAATTAAATAAAATCAGAAATAGTAAAGATGATATATATCATATTCTTTTACGATAATGTCAAAAACATTGTTTTTGATGATTATATCTATTTTTGTTTTTGAATCTGTTGTTTTTTTTTTATTATTTTTCTTACCAAGAGTTCCCATTATTAAATTCTTATGTTTTATAGACTTGTAATTGTTTTAAAAGTTTTATTCTTATTTTCAGCAAGTTGGGGTTGCAAATTCTTCTCAGCAAGACTGCATACGTGAGGATGCCTTTCCTTTACTGTAACTTATCATTTTAACCTTCTTAGAACTCAGTTTGAGGGTAATTCAATTTTCTCCTACAATTTCTCTATATTTCTGTATTTTTACATCATAGAATTTATTCTCATTTTTTGGCGATTTGTTATTTCTTCTAATTAGTTTTCTGTCATAAAAGGAGCCAATCATCAAACAAAATAAACATATTTCAAAGGAACACGTGCAAAACAGTAATTCACTAATAGTTTGCAACTGACCTTAGTACCTTGCCTGCTCAGATTGGTTTCTCAGGGGACGTCAGATATCTATAAGAGGACCCCGCAGGTGTACTCATCTAAAGCACATTAACACATTTAAAACAGGCTTTCTCTCCTCTCTGCCAGGTTCTTCGACATAAAGACGATGATATCAATTCTGAAAAATTCAGGCAGTTTGGTGTTGCCACCCTCTCTCAAATTGTGATCCTAGAACTTTGCTTCCTCTGTACTTCCGCTTCTCAGAGCTCGAGGTTCTCATTCCTCCACCCCGCCCTGGCAGGCAGAATTCTCCAAAGCAACCACCCCCTGCTGTGATGCCGTGTTAATTTCCTTCCCTTGTGTGCAAGTGGGACTTGTAAAGGATATAGGATATCACTACCACGGTTGTGCCTCAGTGTATGGCCGAAGAGATTTTGCAGATGTGATTAAAGTCCCTAATCAGCTGACTTTGAGTTAGTCGAAAAAGAGCTTACCTTGAACGGTCCTGACCTAATCAAGGGAGCCCATAAAGAGGTTGAAGAATTTGGAAGCAAGATAGATTCTCCTGCTGGCTTGGAGGAAATGGTCATGTTGTGAGGGGGCGCCACGAGGCAAGGATCCGAGGGCAGTCTCTGGGACGTGAGAAGGTTCCCGGAGTGCCATAGCATGAAAAGGAGGGTGTCAGTCACACCACCGCAAAGAAATGAATTCTGCTAGCAACCAGTAAGCTTGCAAGAAGTCCTCAAGCCCCAAGTGAGATCACAGCTCCAGCCAACAACTTGCTTTCGGTAATGACCTTGGCAAGAGGAGCCCGCTAAGCTGTACCCAGCCTCCTGAGCTAGGGAAACCGTGAGATAATACATTCGCGTTTTCTTAGAACACTGAATTTGTGCTGATTTGTTATGAAGCAGTAGAAAATGAGTGCATTTGGCTGTAACATTGCACTGAGGATTCCTTCTACCTTCTTCAGCTCCTGGCTGCACATCTACCGTCTACACCCAGACACTGCAAAATGTTTCCAGAAGGAGCCGAAACAGCGCTGGTGAGCTCCGACGCTGCCCGGGTCTTCCCCAGGGCTGCGGGAGGGGGCTGGCTGCCCCAGTTCTGGTTGTTAACGGTTTTGAATTACTAACTAGTGACACCAATGGAGTTGAACTTTGCTTTCTTCTTTTTTATTTCCTAATCTGTCTTTCTGCTTAGGATAGCAATTATCTCATTTGTTACCAATTGTTTTCCTTCACTTCTATCCCTCAGACAACAAAATTAGTGAAAATTTCTCAGCATTGTGATAGATAATCTATATTTCTGATTTTTAACAGTAGTGCATTTATATGCCTGTGTGTGTCTATGTGTGTATTTCTATTTTTTATGAAGTCTAACATAAATTTTGTTTTTATCCTTTTTTTTTGAAAGAAACATAGAGATAGAAACATTGAAAGAAATATCTGCATCCAAAATTGTTGAAAAACAGCTTCTATCTGCCCAGACTCTAAGCATAATTCTGGAGATGAGAGTCCATGCCGTCCCAGTTATCTAGGTTAGATCCAGCTTTTCTACCAACAGCAAGTCGTACAGGCTTTACTAGCTTCTTTTCTTGTTGCATTACCTTCACCAGCTCAGTGTCTACAGACGGAACCAGCTGGCATACACCAGCTGTCACAGTAAACTCATATCAAGCAGTTGAGGAAGAGAAAATTTGCTAGTTTTAATGATGCTTCACATAACCCAACTGTTTTTTCCTGTTTGGTTGTTTGTTTTTACCTGAGCTCTGGTTCACTCTTTTGCACTAAGCTTTCACCTTGCTGCACACAATTTCCAGTAGCTGAATTCATGTTCTGGTGGTTAGTTTTACCTTTCAAGTTGGCTGGGCCACGGTGCCCATATATTTGGTAAACACTTCTCTGGATATTCCTGTGAAGGGATTTTTTGAATGACAGTAACATTTAGATCAGTGGTGTTTGAGTAAAGCAGATCGCCCCCCTTGCTGTGGGTGGGCCTCATCCAGTTGAGTGCAGACTTGAAGAGAACAAAGACTCGCCTCTGGTAAGTAAGAAGGATTCTGCCCGCAAACAGCCTCTGCACCTGGCTGGCAGCTCCCTGAGTCTCCAGCCTGCCAGCCTAGCCTGTGGAGTTTGGACTGACGAATCCTCCGCGGTCCTGTTAGCCAGGTCCTTGATGTGAGTCTCCCTGTAGATGCTCATACACGTCCTGCTCGTTCTGCTGCTCTGGAGGATCCTGGCTAATACACACGTCTTTGTGAACATGTGTCTGTGTCAGCTTTTAGAACTTCCTGGGGATCCCAGTTCTGCTGATGGGAAATCTTAAAAGACAATCACCAATTTGCCATAAGAACATGTATCCCTCCTTTTCCTGATTACCGAGAGACACACTTCCTGCCTTGCTTTACTTATGCTCATTGTTCACCATGAAACCCGGCTGGTGACAGTATCCATAACCAGGGGGAACATCACCTATCAAGAGCACAAGGAATTATGAAAGTATAAAATGTGAGTCATAATTTTCTATGTATCTGTAAATTTTAGGAAAGGAAGATACTTTTGAGTTTAAGAACGTTTACTTATATGTGGTATTTATTATATATTGAATGAAAATAGAAAAATTTAGATTAAAACACTTTATTCCTTGTTAAGTCACAAAATTTTCTGTGGAGTATATACAATTGGTGTGTGTATGTATACATATATCTATACCTACAAATATAAAAACATATTTTACGTGTGTGCAGTGAAGTAGACAATGGATACATCTGCACTTTGGGTCACCTGAGGTTTAGGTTCTTTGATTTTTAATACTATATTCTTCCATTATGCAAAATGTACCACTGGAAATCAGGGGAAAAACTATTTTACAAATATTTCTAAAAAATAATGGAAGCATATGAATACAGACAGGGACGCACAGGAAAAAGCAACAGAGATGGTTTTGATATTTGAGGACACGGAAAGGTGCTGTTTAAATTACACACATAAAAACAGCATGGAGGATGTATGGGCTTATTGACGGCGGCTTGCGTTACTCATTCATTTTTTTTATCCTAAATACAGTAAAATGACACTATTGAATAGGGAAGGAAGCCAGGGAAAGGAGGGGAGAACTTTGCCTTTTTTTTTTTTTTTTTGAGACAGAGTCTCACTCTGTTGGCCAGGCTGGAGTGCCCTGGCGTCAGCCTAGCTCACAGCAACCTCAAACTCCTGGGCTCAAGCGATCCTCCTGCCTCAGCCTCCCGAGTAGCTGGGGCTACAGGCATGCGCCACCATGCCCGGCTAATTTTTTCTATATATTTTTAGTTGTCCAATTAATTTCTTTCAGATGTTAGTAGAGATGGGGTCTTGCTCTTGCTCAGGCTGGTTTCGAACTCCTGAGCTCAAACAATCCGCCCGCCTCGGCCTCCCAGAGAGCTAGGATTACAGGCGTGAGCCACCGCGCCCGGCCGAACCTTGCCTTTTTTACTGGTTTTGTCCCTTGCTTCAGAGGAATTCCTCTCGGTCCAAAGCCCCAAGACCTCCTGCTGACAATCGCAGAATTTCTCTGTGTGAGCCTTGAAGAGTGGTTGAGAACGAGAGCGGGGCAAGAAGACTGGAGGGAGACAGGTGTTACCCTTACATCAGGCAAATTCTGTTAACTACCCCAGAGGCCACAGCTTAGATCCACAGATCCACATCTGTGACAGATCATTCAGTGAATAGGCTGGGAGCACTAGGAAAAGGAAGGGGTGTGTGTGTGTGTGTGGTGTGTGTGTGTGTCTGTCTGTGTGTGTCTGTGTGTGTGTGTGTGTGTGTGTGTGTTCTTAAATTACGCTAAATGTGCCACTCTGGATATCAGGACAAACAACGGAAACGACGATCCAGCATGGGTTTATAAAGACAAAAACACAGTAGACTGATCTCATGTGACTATTTTTAATCAGACTTATTAGACCAATAAATCAGGAGAGTGACATGTGTCTCAGCTCCGGCTGCTATAAAAATCCGCATAGACTGTGGCTTAAGCAGCAACGTTTCTTTTACCTCATGGCTCTGAAGCCTGGGAAGTCTGCGATCAAGGCGCCAGTGGGTTTGATTGTGGCGAGGGTCCCTTCCTGGTTTGCAGGTGGCCTTCTTCCTGCTGCGTCCCCCTGGTGGGAGCACGGGGTGGGGACAGAGAGCTCGCGAAAAACTCCCCTCGCTCTTCCCATAAGGGCACTTGTCAGGAGGGTGACTTGTCATGCGGGCTCCACCCTCGTGACCGATCTTCCAAAGGCTCCATCTCCTAAAACCATTTTATTTTATTGGGGTTAGGATTGCAACATAGAATTTTGGGGGGACACACGCATTCAGTCCATAACCACATGAATGGTGCATCTCAAAACGGTTTTTCGTGAGCCTCAGAGTATGTATACACTTGATGATGTGTGAGGTTGTATAAATGGTCGAAATGCTTTAACAATTATCACAGAAACACATAAGAGATGACGCAAGCTCCAGGACTCCTTGCTCGGCTCTCCCCTCAGGCTGATCTAGAGAGGGGTTCAGTGAGCCGCTTGCATGCTGAGCACGTTTGACCACGGCACAGGGCTGAGCGGAAGCTTCATTAGGATCCAAAAAGGAGATTAGGGAACAGCGTGTCAAATGCTGCTCTTCAATCTTCAAGTCAGCATATGAAAGTCTCTGTCTTAACACTGACTCGGGAAAACATAATGACAAGGTCTGTTAAAGTGAAAATTCTTGTATTTCGTGCCTTTTTAAAAATTATTTTTATATGTTTTAACTTACCTTCTAAAGACTTCATTATCCGTTTTCAGTTCATGGTTCACTGCTACATTGTTAGAATAATGCAAGAACTTTTAAATTGAGAAATTCTAATTAATTTCCACATATATTTTCCTAGAAATAAAAATAGAAAAGCAAATGCAAAATTAATCACATTGAAAGTCAGTAAAGCAAATAGGTGTAAGCACTTGGCGCCTATCACAAAAGCTCTCCATTTAGAGAGCATAAAAGAAAGGATGGCTTCAGAACACCAAGGGCAAATGTTTCATTCTACCTGCAAGTGACATTTGGCAGCTGACTTTATCTAGTATTCAGCTTCTCTGCTAACCGTAGCAAAATAGAAAATTACTGATGAAAATACGTTGGTGAATACTTTAAGGTTATTTTAATATAAATATTAATAATATTTATGTATTCGTATTTATATGAGTGCATAAAGAGGTAGGGGTGTGTGTATAGTTTGTGCAAATATGTGCACTCACATGTATTAATAGCTACATGGGCTTTGTATTAATGTTATTAATAAGAAATACTGCATCTAAGTATCTTTCTAGAATTGGGGAATTCTAGAGTTTCACATGAATTTTATTTAGGCATAATTTACATGTGATAAATTTTACCTTTTTAAAATGTATGGTTTGATGACATTTTTACACAAAGACTAGAAAATTTGCACCACCCAAAGACTTCCCTCCTGTCTTTTCCATTCAAAACCCCTCACTCTGCTCTGGCCCTGGGCTAGCACTAGGCTGGATCTGTACCTGTGGATTAGATTTTCCTTCTCTAGAATTGATCTAAAGTAGAATCATACAGGATGCACGCAATGTGCCTGTCTTCTTTAGCTGAGCAAAACATTCGAGGGTCATCCATTTCGTCGTGTCTGTGTAGTTCGTTCCTTTCTGCTGGTGAGGAGCTCTTGGTTGCGTGGATACGTCACGCCTTTATCCCTTCATCTCCTGATGCCCATTTGGATTTTATTTTCCAGATTTTGGTTATTATGAATAGAATTCTTATAAACATTCTGTGTAAGTACTTGTGTGGACATATGTTTTCATTTTTTTTAGGTAAATGACAAAAATTGTTGGGTCAAATGGTAAGATATGATTATTTTTGTAACAAAGTGCTAGATTATTTGGTCAAGTTGATGCTCAGTATGTTTTCCACCAGGAGTACATGAAAGCTCCCGCTGTTCCCCATTTAACCTAACACATGGCGTTTCAGTGATTTTATTTTTAGTCATTCTAAAGGATGGGCATTACTCTGATGATTAATAATGTTTGGGACTTTTTATGTGCTGATTAGCATTGAGATATGTTGCTTTTTGAAGTATTTTTCTAAATTTTTTCTACTTTTAAAATACAATTGTTTCTATTCGTATTATTGAATTGTAGATATCTTTATAGATTCTGGATAAAAATTCTTTGCCAGATACATGTTTTACAAATATTAATAGATTCTCCAGGTTAGTGGTTTGCTCATTTTCTTACATGTATTTTGAAGAGGACAAACTTTTAATAGAGATGATGTCCAACATTTTAATTCATTCTCTTTACTGATTCACCCATTTTTGTCCTATCTAAGAAACTATGCCTATCCTAAAGTTACAAACAAACAAACAAACAAAATTACAAAGAAACTAACAAACTCCTATGCCTTCTACCTAAAGTTTAAATTTAGTGTTTACACTTAGGTACATGATATGATTTTAGTTAAATATTATTTGCTGAATGAGATGAATTTCAAATTTGTTTCTTTGTTTTTTTATGTGAATATTCAGTTATTCCCCATTTTTGGAAGAGACTATCATTTCTTTATGGAATTTCCTTGGTATGTTTGTGAAAAAAAAAAAAGAATTGGCAAATATCCATGGAACTATATCAGGACTCTCTGTTCTGTCATATTGATCTACGTATCCATTCTTTTATCAATAATACTATGTATTGATTACTATCTTTTTTGGTAAGTTTTAAAGTTAGGTAGTGTCCTTTAATTTTGCCCTTTGCAAAATCATGTTGGCTATTCTAGGTTCATTGCCTTTCCATATAAATTTGACATAGCTTACCTATTTCTACTAAAAAATGCCAAAATATTTTTTTGAAATTTCAGTTAATTATAGATATCATAACAATATTGAATCTTTTAAATCATAGACAGAGTTTATCTCTCCATTTATTTAGGTATTATTTACTTTACCTCAGCAATGGTTTTGTAATTTTTTATCTTCTATTCTACCACATATTTCTTAAATTTATCCCTAATTTGTTAATGTTTCTTGTTTTCATTAAAAATGACATTGCTTTTTTGTTAGGTTTTATTTTCCAACTGTCTTTTGCTAGTATAAAAAATACAATTTATTTTATATGTTGACTTTGTATGCTGTGACCTTTTAAAATTGAGTTATACTTCTAATAGTTTTAATTTTCTTAAGATTCCTTAGGATTTCCACCCTGTATGTTCATATTAGTTCTTAATAAGGCAGTTTTTCTTTTTGTTTTTCAACATGTAAGCCTTTTTATTCTTTTTCTTACCATATAACAATGGCTATAAACTCAGTACAGTGATGAAACAAAAGTAGTCATAGCCTTACTCCCAACCTTAGAAAGAACTTTAAATATTAATATTAATATAATGTCAGTGTAGGTTTTTCTTTTATGTGCATTATCAGGGTGAGGAATTTCACTTCTATTCCTAGTTTGCAAAGTGCAAAAGAATGAGTTTGCATGAAGAATGAGTCTTGAGTGTTATCAAATTATTTGCTTACACCCATTTGAAATGTTACATTATTTGAAAAATATTATATGAATAGAATTATACTGATTATTTAAAAAATGTTATACCCAAATTTGTATAAGATAGTTTTTGAAACTTTTTTATGAACAATAATTTTTATTTTTTTAATTTTTAATTATAATGGCTACATAATAGCTATATATCTTTATAGGGTATATGTGATGTTTTGATACAAGCATAGAATGTGAAAAAATCAAATCAGGGTAATTGTGGTATCCATGACCTCAGGCATTCAGGCATCATTTCTTTGTGTTAGGAACATTCTAATTCTACTCTTTTAGTTATTTTAAAGAATACCCTAACTTATTGTTGATTACAGTCACTTTTTTGCGCTACCAAATATTGTTCATTTGATCTATCTAACTATATTTTTGCACCCATCAATCATCCCCACTTTATCCCCCACTTCCTGCTACCTTTCCCAGCTTCTGGTAACCATCATTCTACTTTCTGTTTCCATGAGATCAACTGTTTTAATATTTAGCTTCTACATATGGTAAGAATATGTGAGATTTGTCTTTCTGTGCTAGCCATATTTAAATTAACATAATGTTTACCAGTTCCATCTCTGTTGTTGCAAATGGCAGTATGTCATTCTTTTTGGTGGCTATATAATATTCCATTGGGTATGTGTACCACAGTGTTGTTATCCATTCATATGTTGATGGACACTTACGTTGATTCTATCCTTTGATATTGTGAATAGTGCTGCAATAATCCTGGGAGTGCAAATATCTTTTTGATATACTGAATTCTAATCCTTTGGATACATACCCAGCTGTGGGATTGCTGAGTCACATGGTAGTTCTATTTTTAGTTTTTTGAGGAACCTCCATACTTTTTTCCATAGTGGTTGCATGAATTTACATTCCCAGCAAGAGTGTGCGAGGTTTCTCCTTTCTCCACATCCTCACCAGCCTTTGTTATGGCCTGTCTTTTGATAAAAGCCATTTTAACTGGGGTGAGATGATATCTTATTGTAGGTTTAACTTGCATTACTCTGACTAATGATGTTGAGCATTTTTTCATATATCTGTTGGCCATTTGTATGTCTTCATTTGAGAAATGTCTATTCATATCCTTTGCCCCTTTACTAATCAGATTATTGGATTGTTTTCCCTATCGAGTTATGGGAGCTTCTTATATATTTTAGTTATTAATCCCTTATCATATGGGTAGTTTGCAAATATCTTCTCCCATTCTGTGTGTTGTCTCTTCACTTTGTTGATTGTTTTCTTTGCTGTGCAGAAGCTTTTTAGCTTGATGTGATACCATTTGTCCAATTTTGCTTTGGTTGCCTGTGCTTTTACTCAGGAAGTCCTTGCCCAGGCCAATGTCCTGAAGTGTATCCCCACTGTTTACCTTTAGTACTTTTATAGTTTAAGATATTAGATATAGGTCTTTAATCCATTTTGATTTGATTTTTGTATATGGTGAGAGTTAAGGGTCTAGTTTCATTCTTCTGTATACGGATATATAGTTTTCCCAACACTATTTATTAAAGAGACTGTTCTTTCCCACTGTATGTTCCTGGCACCTTTGTTGAAGATAAGTTCCCTATAGATGTGTGGATTTATTTCTGGGTTTTCTATTCTGTTCCATTGGTCTATGTATATGTTTTTATGCCAGTAATATGCTGCTTTGTTTACCAATGCTCTGTAGTGTAATTTTGAAGTCAAGTAATGTGATTCCTCCAGTTTTGTTCTTTTTCCTCAGGATGGCTTTGGCTATTCTGGGTCTTTTGTGGTTCCATATAAATTTTAGGGTTTTTTTTCTATTTCTAGGAAGAATATCATTGGTATTTTGATGGGAATTGCACTGAATCTGTAGATTGCTTTGGGTAGTATGGACATTTTAAAAACAATTCATTGTTCCAATCAATGAGCATGGATTATCTTTCCGTTTTGTGGTGTCCTCTTCAACTTCTGTCATCAATGTTTTATAGTGTTCATTATAGAGATCTTTCAGTTCTTCAGTTAAGTTTATTCCAAGGTATTTTATTTTATTTGTAGCTATTGGATATGGGATTACTTTATTTATTTCTTTTTCGTATTATTTGCTGTTGGCATGTAGAAATGGTACTGATTTTTGTATGTTGTTTTTATATCCTGCAACTTTACCGAATTCGTTTATCAGTTCTAACAGTTGTTTTGTGTGTGTGTGTGTGTGTGTGTGTGTGTGTGTGTGTGTGTGTGTGTTTGTGTGTGTAGTTTTAGGTTTCTCTAGATAAGATCATATCATGTGCAAATAAGGATAATTTGACTTCTTTCTTTCCAATTTCAATGCCCTTTATTTATTCTCTTGTTTGATTGCTCTAGCTAGAACTTCCAGTACTATGTCGAATAACAGTGAAAAGTGGGCATCTTTGTCTTGTTCCAGATCTTAGAGGAAAAGCTGTCAGTTTTTCCCCATTCAGTATGATACAAGCTATGGGTCTGTCACATATGGCTTTTACTGTGTTGAGGTTAGTTCCCTCTATACCCAGTTTTTTTTAGAGTTTTTATTGTGAGGGGATGGCGGATTTTATGGAATGATTTTTCAGCATCAGTGGAAATGTTCATATGGTTTTTGTCACTCTTTCTGTTGATACGATGTATTACATTGATGGATTGGTGCAGACTGAACAATCATTGCATCCCTGGGATGAATTCCACTTGATTATGATGAATGATCTTTTTAATGTGTTGTTGAACTCGGTCAGCTAGCATTTTGTTAAGGATTTTTGCAGCTATGTTTGTCAGAGATATTGTCCTATAGTTTTCTTTTTTTGTTGTGTCTTTGTCTGGTTTTTGTATAAGAGTTATGCCTTGTAGAATGAGTTTGGGAATATATCCTCTTCCTTGATTTTTTGGAATAGTTTAAATTTTATTGGTATTCTTTCTTTGAATGCTTGGTAGAATTCAGCAATGAAGCCATTGTGTCCTGGGCTCTTCTAGGATGGGAGACTTTTTATTACTGTTTCTATTTCATTACTTGGTTTTGGTTTATTCAGGCTTTGGATTTCTTCCTCGTTTAATATAATTTGTATATGTCTAGGAATTTTTCCATTTCTTCTAGTTTTTCCAATTTTTTGGCACATAGTTGCTCATAGTAGTCTCTAATGATCCCTTTGGATTTCTGATCTATCAGTTGTAATGTCTCCTTTTTTATCTTTGATTTTATTTATTTGAGTCTTCTCTTTTTTTCCTTAGGAAGTCTGGCTAAAGGTTTGTCAATTTTGTTTATCTTTTTCAAACACCAACTTTTTGTTTTGTTAATTTTTTTTATTTCAATTTCGTTTAATTTCTGCACTGTTCTTTATTATTCCTTTTCTTCTACTTGGAGATGCATTATTAGGTTGTTTTTTTGAAGTTTTTCTACTTTTTTGATGTAGGGACTTATTATAATAACTATTACTATAAATATTGCTATAAATATTCCTCATATACTGTTTTAATTCTATCCATAGGTTTTGATATGTTGTGTTTTTATTTTGATTTGTTTTGAGAACATTTTAAATTTTCTTATTAATCTCTTCATTGACTCACTGGTCATTTAGGACATATTGTTTAATTTCCATGTTTTTGTATGTCTTCCCATAACATCTTTTTATTCACTTTTAGTGTTATTCCATGTGGTCAGAGAAAATACGTAATATGATTTCAATTTTTTCAATATTTCAAGACTTGTTTTATTGCCTAAGATATGGTCTATCCTTGAGAATGATCCATAAGCTGAGGAGAAGAATGCATATTCAGTAGTTGTTGTATGAAATGTTCTATAAATATCTATTAGGTCTCCTTGGTCTATAGTGCAGATTAAGTTCAATATTTCTCTGTAGATTTTCTCTCTGGATGATCTGTCCAGTGCTGAAAATGGAGTGTTGAGGTTGTCAATGGATTCTTGTATTGGGGTCTATCTCTCTCTTTAGCTCTGATAATATTTGCTTTATATATCAGGGTGCTCCAATATTGGGTTTTTATATATTTAGAATTGTTATATCCTTTGCTGAATTGATCCCTTTATTTTTATATAATGACACTCCTTGCCTCTTTTTACAGTTTTTGTCTTGAAATCTATTTTATATAGATGCATAGCTACTTCTGCTCTTTTTTGGTTTCCATTTGCATGGAATATCTTTTTCCATCCCTTTATTTTTAACTTATGTGTCTTTATAGACAAAGTGGGTTTCTTCCAGACAAGATACAGTGGGCTCTTGTTTTTTTTTTTTTTTTTTTTTAATCCATTCACATCCAACATTATTATTGATAGGTAAGGACTTACTACTACCATGTTGCTATTTGATTTCTGGTTGTTTGTGTCCTCTCTTTCTTTCATTTTACTTCCTTCCTGTTTTTCTTTGTTAAAAGTATTTTTCTCTTATATGGTGTTTTAATTTCATGCCTTTTATCTTTTGTGTATCTGTCGTAGGTTTTCAAATTTGTGATTACCATGAGGCTTGCAAAAAGCATTTTATAACCAATTATTTTAAACATATGATAACTCTATTTACAAACAAACAAGCAAAGAGAAATCTAACAGAAAATCTACCCTTTAATTCCATCCCTTTCCCTCACTTTTTAACTTTTTGTTATTTCCATCCATATCTTTTTATACTATATCTCAAATACTGCTGTAGTTATTTTTGACAGGTTTGTCTTTTAGTCTTCCTACTCAAGATATAAGTGGTTTGTACACGGCAATTATAGCAATAGAGTATTCTGTGTTTGTGTCCTTACTGTTACCACTCAGTTGTTACCTTCAGATAATTTCTTATTGTTCATTAATGTCCTTTGGTTTCAGACTGAAGAACTCCTTTTAGCGTTTCTTACAGGACAGATCTGGTATTGATGAAATTCCTCAGCTTTTATTTGTCTGGGAAAATCTTTATTTCTCCTTTGTTTTTGAAGGATATTTTTGCAGGATAAAATATTCTAGCGTGAAGATTTTTTTCTTTCAGAACTTTGTATATGTCATGCCTCTGTCTCCTGGCCTGTAAGGTTTCCACTGAGAAGTCTGCTGTCAAATGTATTAAAGCTCCTTTATATGTTAGTTTTTTCTTTTTTTCTTGCTTCTCGTAGGACCTTTTCTTTACCCATGACCTTGGGGAGCTTGGTTAGTAAATGCCTTGAGGTCATCTTGTTTGGGTTATATTTGCTGGTTGTTCTATGACCTTCCTGTATGTGAATATTGATATCTTTCTCCAGGTCTGTACAGTTCTCTATTATTATTTCTTTGAATAACTTTCTATACCAATCTCTCACTCCACCTCCTCCTTAAGGCCAATAACTTAGATTTGCCCTTTTGAGGCTATTATCTGTATTTTGTAGGTGTGTTTCATTCTTATTCATTCTTTTTTCTTTTTACTCTTCTGACTGTATATTTTCTTTTTTAAAAATTGAATGTTTAATACATTTGTGGGAATAGAAGGAATGCAACAAGGATTAGAATGTTATATATTTGACATTTATATAAAAGAGGTTTCATTTTTCAAAAAAGTTTCCTATTTTCCTGTCTTTTCTATCTTCTGAGAGAAATAAATAGTAATTTCTACTTTTATGGACAAACTGCTCCATTTTTTTGCACAGTAATTATATCTTTATGTTTCACATCATCGTCATCTCCAAAAACTCTACCCTTCATTTCACGGCACGGTCTCACTGCTCTGTTTCACAGTAAAATTGTACTCCACTCAAATTTAAAGAGCCCAACGAAATGAGAGCAAACAGCAGTCAACTTCATGTGAATGAAAGAGGACCAAAAGTTTTTAAGTACTGATTTAGTAACAGGGTGTCTACTGACACAAATCTTCTATTTATTTATATTATTAAAATGGCAATAATAGAAATGAAAGCTACATCAATAAAAATGGAATTCAAAAATGAGGTTATGAAATATAACTAACTACATTTTAAATTTAGATACCATGTATTGGCTCATTAGTATCAGGTAAATATCTAACCTATCTATCCTGAAGTCTGGTCTCAGTGAAAAAGGTCAAAGGCAAATCACAAAGAAGGTGCTTCATATTATCATGTCCATTTTTAAAACAATGAGATCCTTTGGGAGAACTGCTTTAGTCTTTCTTTTTATCAGAGATACCTGTTGGTCCTCTTGTAGGTAATCCATTTGTTTCCTCTCTTACAGTCTACTTTGCCTTTATTTTTATCATTGGATTCTTGTATAGCATTTCTAGGCTACATACAACTAATAAAAGGGGAAATCAGAGGGTGTGTATGGCTCCAGGAAATTTTTGTAGGCTCTTGGCAGAACTGGAATGGAGATATGAGGAATGCATCCCATTGTCCCAGGCTTGAGCTCCTAAATGTGAGAGCACAGGGAGGCACATCTGGAGCGTGCAGGTGGGCCATGAGACACCAAGGAGGGCACAGAGGAGAACTGCGGGCCGGGCTAGGGCTCCAAGCGTGCGGCCCTGACTGGAGCCTGCCGAACAGCTCACTGCCCCTCCGTGGAGCGCCAAGGCCAGAGCCCACCCCAGCCCAAAGCCCTGGCTGCCAGCCCAGGCCCAGACCAGCCCCACCGACTGAATTTTTCAAATATCCTTTCTTCAAGCTCACTGATTCTCTCTTCTGTCTGGTCAATTCTACTGCTGAGGGACTCTGATGCATTTCTCAGTTTGTCAATTAAATTCTTTTTTTTTTTCTTTTCTTTTTTTTTATTTCAGCATGTTATGGGGGTACAGATGATTAGGTTACGTATGATGCCCTTACCCTCCCTCCCCCCCAAGTCCGAGCTTCAAGTGTGTCCTAATCTTTAGAATTTTTTGTTTGATTTTTTAAATTATTTCAATCTGTTTGTTAAGTATCTATGACAGGCTTCTGAATTCCTTCTCTGCATTGTCTAGAAATTCATTGAACTTCTTCAGAACAGCTATTTTGAATTATTTTGTCTAAAACATCACATATCTCCATCATTCCAGGATGCTCACTGGCACCTTATTTAGTTCATTTGGTGAGGTCACGTCTTCCTGGATGTTGTTGATGTTTGTGGATGTTTGTTGTTGTCTGCACATTGAAGAATTATGTATTTATTTTAATCGTCGCAGTCTGGGCTTGTTTGAGCCCGTCCTTCTTGAGAAGGCTTTCCAGATACTCAAAGGGAATTGAGTGTTGTCATCTAAGTCTTTGGTCACTTTTGCTGTATCAGCACTGGGGGTGCCCCAAGCCCAGCAATGCTGTGACTCTTGCAGACCCTGGGGGATACTGCCTTGGTGAGTGTGGGTAAGATATGGGAGAAGTCCCTGGATTACCAGGTAAAGTGTCTCATTCTCTTCCCTCACTCTCTCTGCTGGGCTGCTGGAGTTGGGGGATGAGTGATTCGGGCATTCTCTAGCAGCCACCAGCACCAGGTCATACCTGAAGCCAGCTGAGTCTCACCCAAAGCCCATGGAGACTGTTGCCTGGCTACCTCTGATGTTTATTCAAAGCCCAAGGGCTCTTTAGTCAGCAGGTGGTGAGTCCTGCCAGGACTGGGTTCTTCCCTTCAAGGTAACATGTTTCCTTCTGGCTCAGCGTGGATCCAGAAATGCCTCCAGGAACTAAGGCCTGGATTCAGGGGCCTCAGGAGTCTGCTTGGCACTTTATTTTACTATGGCTGAGCTGGTTCCCAAGTTGCAAAACAAAGTCCTCTGAGCTCTTCCCTTTCCTTCCCCAGGTGGAATTAGATTCCCTAAGCTGAGCTGCTTGTAGTTGGGGGAGAGGGGACTCAGGCACTGGCTTGGCTGCAGCTGCTGGTGTCTCACTGGGTCACATGCACTGTAAGTCCACTGACTCTGAGCCAGCACAGCCACAGGAATCGCCAAAGGACTGTAGCCTTTGCGGCCCAACTGCCTTACAAATTTAGTCCAGGCCCAGGCGGCCTTTTGTCAGCTGGTGGTGGGGTGACACCACAATCACTTCACTCTCCCTCCCCCCCGGCACACAGATTCTCTCTCCACTTGGCTGGCATGGCACTGCTGCGGCGTGGGGTGGGGGTGTGGGCAGTGCAAGATGGTCTTTTCTGCCCTCTTCATGCCTCCTTCCTTGATACAATGCTAAAATCAGGTTGTATGATCATTCACCTGATTTTTGTTCTTAAAGGTGCTTGCTTGCATGTTGAATTTGGTGCTCCTGCCGAGGGACAATTGCTGGAGATTTCTTGCTCCACCCTGGTCCCTCTCAGTTTTTTGAAACTTTTGAAAGAAGTTCCTTCTTGACAGCAAGAAGAAAGGCAGAAGGAACGCTTGGAACTGGAATAAAGTCAGAAAGATCAGTATGAACTCGTGTTTGCCTTAATATATAAAAAGACAGATGGAATCAAAAATATTTCTAGACATATATTGGTTAGTTTACATATCTATATTTCTAGCTCTGTCACTGTGTGGGCCTAGAAAAAAATGATACTCTAGTAACAACCAGAGCTGTCAGAGACAAGATGTTGGTGTCTAGTACTGTTTTTCAATTAAAGCAAAGAGGGATTCTTGGAGAAACAGCTGATTCTAAGACTGGGGCAGGGAAGATAACAGTTGTGTCTGGAGCATCTTGTAGTACAAGAAAACAAGGCAGTGCGAGACAGGTGATGGGACCATGTCAAAAGACACGGGAATCAACTGGAAAGAGCTCCCAATAGCCAAAAATGTCAGAATTTAACCAATAAAATACACACTGATAGCATTAAAGTATAATTAAAATAATTAAATAAAATTCATGAGTCCATTCTCATATAAATAAATGTCTGAATAAACAAATGAGGCAAAAGGGACAAGTCTTTCTTAAACAAGAATTCTAAATAGTAACTACAGAAGGAACAATAGAAATAGGAAATCACTGTTGTGATTTAGCCAATACCAGCAGTGGCCAAGATCCACTAATCAATGTAAAATTGGTGGATAAAAATTTAAGAGAAATAGGATAGCTATGTGGAGCTCAAAGTATTCTCCCAAGTGTGTATTACTTATTGTGGACTAAAAGAGTTAAAATATGACATTCTGGCATATTGACTGTTTAAGTTAAAGGCACTTTGGAAATAGCAGGTCCAAAATGATCACTTTGAGGTTCATGTTGTTTCTTAAAAGCAGAAGATGAAATTTCCATGTGAAAGATGCAGTGTCCTTATCCTCAAGGATGAGAAGTTCAGATAAAGAGAATTCTGTACAGATCTTATTAAAATATTAAATAACTCTTATCTTTTAAGCCTCTCCGTGTACTTTGGTTGCTTCTTGACAGCTCCCTATTCTGTGTCCAATCCAGGACGTGAGTAACTGACTCTAACTGCTCCTCCAGATCTTCACTTCCTTGCGAGGCCTCAGGCCACATACAACTTGTATTGAATCAATGTGTATGCTCTCCCCTGCTGATCTGTCTTATATCAAGCTAATTCTTGGACTCTCTTGGGACCCTAAGTAGATGGAAGTGGCGTTTTGCTACCCCTAAGTAGTTTTAACATCGGTCCACAAATTATTTGATACTTCCCTCTTCAAGAGATAGGCCTTAATTCACCTACCTTGGATTTGTCGCTTGATATCGTGATTTGCTTCTAAGGAATAGTGTATGGAAAGGGAAAAAGACAGTCATTTCACAGTGGAGAAACCTGAAAGACATCACAACAATCAAATGATCAAGGTTAACATTACTAATAATAAGTTATGTTGGTATCATGTAACCCCTGAAAGAACATAACAAAAAGGATGTTTCAACTTTGTAGTACACTTCCCCAGATTTTATAACTCCAGTCTAATCATTAGAAAACATCAGACAAATTCAAACCAAGAGTTAGTCTTCAAATTATTTTACCAACACTCTTCAAAAGTGTCTTTAAGGAAAACATTTAAAAATGTTGAAAAAATAGTGCACTTCAGAGAGGGGGAAAATCACTTTTTAAATTCATTCACAAAACCACTTATACAATCAATCTTATAAATGCTTATTGAGTACCTACTACTGTAGGGTGAGACACTGTTCTAATAGCTCAGGACACTGCAGTAAAATAGTTTGAAGACATTTGCCATTGAAGAGCTTATATTCCAATGGGGAAGAAAAAAAAACATTAATATGAAAAGTAAAGTATTTAATGTGCTATTAGTGAAATGTGTTTTGCTGATGTTGCCAGACCGTCAGTGCATGCTGCCATTGGCAGCGATGTCTGATGACAGATTTGTTTCTCTGTTGTCTTGAGATGCAAAGGTGAGCAGTGCACGGCTGAAGCGCTTCCTCACCGGAAGCACAGCACAAAGAGACTTGGTGAATCGCTGGATGCTCACGGTCTGAGGTTGTAAAAATAGAGGTAGTGGGAAAATATTTTTCCCTCATACTAGGTATTAATTTTGGAATAACCAAAAATAAAATTATGTGCCTAAATTTTCCATTCTGCACCAGTGTCTTTAATTTGTATTTGTAGTTACAGAATATGAAAAGACTCAGCATTGATCATCTTTAAATCTTAGCAAAGTTATCTACTTTCAGGTTAATCTAATGGGACTTACAAATGAGTAATAAAATTGACCGAGGGAGCAATTTTAAATATAATATTTGAAACAG
>NW_012153174.1:9429114-9463434 GCF_000956105.1 Propithecus coquereli
TATATTAGCAAAAATAAATCCATTCTGAATAACAGTACTAATGAAATCATTCAAATTAGCAACTCATTAAGTATTTTACTTTTCAAAACTATTCTAAATATTACACTTCTGGAAAGATAGTAGAAATACTTTCCCTGTTTCTTCTGGTAACTCCCTCTAAAAACCCTGGACAAACATAAACAGAGTCTGAAAAGTAGGAAAAATAGGGTAATTAAAAAATGACATGGCAGCGGGTATCTTGTTTTTTGTTTTTTGGCTTTTTGCTTCATATTCCAGACTAGGTGGGGAGAAACAAACCAGCAACACAGAAACAATAGGAACAGACAAAAAAGGTCCATGGAAGCTTAATTTTTCTAACCAGAGGGCCAGGAAACAGATGACCTAGTGAGGTAAAAACAAAAGCAAACAAAGCCAAACAAACAAAGAAACAAACTTTAGACAAAAACCACTCCACACCAAGCAAACACCATGAAAAGCTGCAGCCCCACCACTCCCCCCACCAGCAAAGGCCAAATGGGAAGCTGGATTTCACACTTGCTCAGCTGTAATGAAATGCTTCCAGTCCCCCATGGGAGTTTCAGAGAAGGTTGAGTGGGAGGATGGGATTTTTATATTTGTCAGGTGATAACAAATTTCCTTCTGTATGGTCAGTAGAGACTACATGGAAACATAGACTTCCCCTAGACCCAGTGGGAAAGGCATCTCTTCCTCTTCTTGCTGTGGTGCTGTCAGAGGAAACCCAGTGGTGACCTGCGCTTCCAAACCCAACTAGCAAAATGGTTTATTTCTCTACCCTCCCCACCCCAGATATCAGCAGAAGCCAAATGAAAAATCTGGACTTCCACGATCACCTGGAATTAATGAGATGGCATTCTCTGTCCTTTTGCTCTGAAGTGAAAAGAGAAGACCAGTAAATCTTGTGTTCTAGATCTTGCTAAAATAAGAACCAGAAAATTCTCAAAAGAGTGAGAAAAAACTACCAAAAGATGCCAACACAAGGATAAAACAAAGTCAGAATTGTCTGATAAAAATTCTTAGATAAGCCATCGTAAAAAAGCTTCAATCAGCAATTACAAACATGCTTTAAACAAATGAAAAAATAGCCTCAGCAAAGAAATAGCAAGTCTCGCCTAAAAATACAGACGATATGAAGATAAATCAAATAGAAATGATACACCTGAGAATTACAAAAAGAGGAAGAAAGAAAAACTCAGTGGATCAGTTCAAAGCAGAATGAAGGTGATGGAGGAAGCTATTAGTGAACTTGAAGACAAACAATAGAAATTACCCAATCAGAACAATAAAGAAAAAGACTAAAAAGAAAAATTAGAAATAAACAGCTTCAGAAAACTGTGGAACTGATACAAAATATCTAAAATTTATGTCATCAAAATCATAGGAGGGGAGAAGAAAGTAGTTGGGGCTGGCTGAAAAAGTATTTGAAGAAATAATGATTAAAATTTTTTCAAATTTGGCAAAAGCCTAAACCTATAGATTCAAAAAGAAAAAGTTGCAAGCACCACAAACACAAAGAAATCTGTGCCAAGACCCACCATAGCCAAACTTCTAAAAAGTAAGTAAAAAGATGAAATCATGAAAGCAGCAAGAGAAATGATATACTAGCAAAAGTAAAAAGCAATTTGAATTATAACGGACTTTTTTTCTGAAGCCATGGACTCAAAAAAAAAAAAAAATGGCACAGATATTTTAAATGCTGACAGAAAGGGACTGTGAACCTAGAATTCTATATCCAGTGAAAACAACCTTCATGAATTATGAAGGAAGCAGCATTGTTAGAAGAAAGAAAAAAAAAAAAAACTAAGAGAATTTGTCACAGGATTTGTATTAAAAAGATAGTTAAAGGAGTTTTTTTCCTGAACATAAAGGAAACAATAAAAGAACATAAAGAAGGAAGAAAGTACATTGTAAGGAGACAAAGTATAGGTAAATACAATAGCTTTCTTTTCCCTTGAGTTTTTGAAATTATGTTTGACAATAAAAGCAAAAACTTCATATAGAATCTCAAGAGACCTTGAATAGGCAAAATAATCTTTAAAAAGAATGAACTTGGAGTTCTCACACTTCCTGACTTAAAACTTACTACAAAGTTATGGCAACCAAAACAAGGTGGTATTGGCATAAAGTCAGACATACAGACCAGTGAAATATGATAGAGACCCTCAATATAAACCAACTCATGTATGATCAAATGATTTTAATGAGGGTGCTAAGTCCATTCAATGGGGAAATGACAGTCTTTTTAACAAATGATGTTGGGAAAACTGGATATCCACATGTAAAAGAATGAAGTTGGGCCCTCACCTTAAACTATATAGAAGAATTAACTCAAATAGATGGAAGAACTTAAACTTAAACTATAAAACTTAAACTATAAAACTCTTACAAAAAATATAGAGGAAAATTTCATGACATTGAATTTGGCAATGACTTTTTAGATATGATACCAAAAGCATATGCAATAAAAGCAAAAATAGATAAAATAGAGTTTATCAAAATTTAAAAATAACATATATCAACACAGTCAAAAAGCAACCCAAAGTATGCAATAAATTATTTGCAAATTGTATTTATATGATAAGAGATTGATATCCAGAATATATAACCCCTATAACTCAACAATAAAGAATAACCACTTAAAAAATGGGGAAAGGACTTCAAAAGACATTTCTCCAAAGAAGATGTACAAATGAGCATATGAAGAGATGCTCAAAATTGCTAATCATTAGGAAAATACAAATTAGAACTGTAGTAAAGATGCCACTTCACATTTTAAATCCATCACTATGGCTGTTGTCAAAAAATAAAAAAAAAGAAAGAAAAGAAAATAGAAAATAACAAATGTCGGCAAGGATGTAGAAAAATTAAAACCATTGTGCATTCATTGCTGGTGGAAATGTAGTCTAGTGCAGCCGCTGTGAAAAATGGTATGGGAATTCCTCAAAAATATAAACATAATTGCCATATGATCCAGAAATTCCACTTCTGGCCATATATCCCCCAAATTTAAAAGCAGTGACTGGAACAAATATTTGTACATCTATTTTCGTAACAGTATTATTCATAATAGCCAAAATGTGAAAGCAAGCCCAGTGTCTATTGATGGAAAAATAGATAAGCAAAATGTGGCATATGACACCGTAAAATATTACTCAGCCTTTAAAGGAAGGAAACTCTGACACATGCTACAACACGGATAAACCTTGATGACATTACGCCAAGTGAAATAAACCAGTCACAAAGTGAAAAATATTGTATAATTGGACTTATATGAGATTCCTAGAGTAATCAAACCCACGAAAACAAAAAGCACAAGGGCGATTGCCAGGAGCTGGGCAGAGGGGCAATACGGAGTTATTGTTTAATGAGTACAAAGTATTCGTTTTAGAAAATGAAAAACTCGTGGAGACAGATGGTG
Source organism: Propithecus coquereli (assembly GCF_000956105.1). NCBI lineage: Eukaryota > Metazoa > Chordata > Mammalia > Primates > Indriidae > Propithecus > Propithecus coquereli. The sequence continues at coordinate 9,432,551 of NW_012153174.1, forward strand.
GTGATGGTTGCACAATAATAAGAATGTACTTAATACCACTAAACTCTACACTTAAAATGTTTAAAAAGATAATTTTATGTTAGGTATTTTTACCACGATTTAAAACATATTGTTTGACTACATTATCATCTGGTAAAGTAGATTATGCACAAAGGATATGACTAAAGCAAAGAGAGGTATTACACAATGATAAGACAATTACACAAAAAAGTAACACAATGACCCTAAATGTGTATGCACCAAACAGCAGTCTCAAAATGCATTTAATAAAAAAATGACAGAGTTGAAAGGAGAAATATATAAATTCACAATTAAAGTTGTAGCCTTCAAAACCCATCTCTCAATAATTCATAGAACTACATAGAAACAATTTACATCTAAGTAATCTATGAGATAATAAGGAATCTCAAAGTAAATAAAATATTCACAGAACTGAATAAAATTTTTGATATGCTGCTAAAGAGGCACTGACAGGGAAATTTATAGCACTAAATGTTTACTTTAAAAAATCAGTAATCTATGAAACTAATTCATAGAACTACATAGAAACAATTTACATCTAAGTAATCTATGAGATAATAAGGAATCTCAAAGTAAATAAAACATTCACAGAACTGAATAAAATTTTTGATATGCTGCTAAAGAGGCACTGACAGGGAAATTTATAGCACTAAATGTTTACTTTAAAAAATCAGTAATCTATGAAACCTCCTCAAAAAACTAAAAAAAGAGAAAAGGATCTCAAAGCTAGTAAAAATAAATAAATGGAAATAAATAAAAACAATAAAGATAAGATCACAATTCAATAAAATTGAAAGCAGAACAATAGAAAATGTCATTGAAACAATTAACTTTGAAAAGATCAAAAATTGACAAATATATAGGAGGATAGACAAAGAAAAAAAGAAGACACTACTATCAAAAATTATACAAGGAGTGTCATTATGGACACCACAAAAATCCAAAGGATAATAAGGCAGTATTGCTAATCATTACACACACAAATTTGACAATTAAGATGAAATGGACCAATTTCTCAAAATGACCAAAATGTAACAACTCATCCAATACGATATAGATTATTTGAATGGCCCTATTGCTGTTAAAGTGATTGAATTGGCAATTTTTTCCTGAAAAGGAAATCCTCAGACCAAGATAATATTATTGGATAATTTTACCAAATATTTAGAGAAGATTTAATACCAACTTCCAGAAACGAAAGAAATGGAAACACTTCCAACTCAAAATTTCATGAAGCTAGTATTATCCTGTTTTAAAATCTTGACATTGAAAATACACACAAAAATTTCTACAGACCGAATTACCTCTTTTAAAATTTTTAGTTTATTTTAATTCACAAATAATAATTGTATACTTACACAGTACAATGCAATGTTTTGATCTATGAATACATTAGAGAAAGAGTCAATGAAACTAATTAATATATCCATCACCTCACTAATTTATTATTTATTTGTGGTGAGAATGTTAAAACTCTATTTTAGCAATTTTGAAATATACATTATTACTAACCGTGGTCACCATACAGTGCAATAAAATTTAGTCCTCGGCTCCAAATGAGACTTTGTACCTTTAGATCAACATCTTCTATTTCCCCATCCCTCCCCCTCCCTATCAGCCTCTGATAACACCTTTCTAGTCTCTTCTTTCCATAAAATTGACCTTTTTAGATTCCACATATAAGTGAGATCATACAGTATTTGTCTTGCTTTGCCAGGCTTATTTCACTTAGCATAATGTCCTCCATCATACTTAGTGTTGTCACAAATGACAGAATTTCCTTCTTTTCAAAGGTTGTGTAGACCTCCATTGCGTATATATACCACATGTTATTTGTTCATCTATTGATAAACATGTAGGTTACTTCTATATATGGGCTATTGTGAATGATGAAATGAACATGGGAGTACAAATATCTCTTCAACTTACTGATTTTAATTCCTTTGGATATATTTCCAGGAGTGGGATGGCTATATCAATAGTAATTCTATTTTTAGGTTTTTGAAGAAACTCCAAATTCTTTTCCAAAATGGCTATGCTAACTCTTATTCCCACCAGCAGTATACAAGGCTTTTCTTTTTTCACATCCTTGACAACGTTTGTTATAATTTATTTTTTTAATAGCCATTCTAACAGGTTTGAGATGATACCTCGATTTGGTTTTTAATTTGCACTTTTTTATGATTAGTGATGCTAAGCATTTTTCTTGTACATCTATTAGACTTTTGTATATCTTCTTCTTTATTATTATTTCAAAATTTTATGAGATACAAATATTTTTGGTTACATGGATGGCTTTTTTTATGCTTGAGTCAGTGTTATAAGTGTGTCTATCATCCAAATAGTGTTCATTTTACTCATTAGGTAGCTTTTGCTCATACCTCCTCACCCTTCCCCGCTGCTTGATTTCCACTGAGTTTTACTCTCTATGCATGTGTATGCTCATTGGTTAGTTCCAATTTAATAGCCAGTACATGAGGTGTTTGTTTTCCATTATTTAGAGACTTCATTTAGGACAATGGTCTCCAGTTCCCTCCAAACTGTTGCAAAAGACCTTAATTCATCCTTCTTCATGGCTGAGTAGTATTCCATAGTATACATATACCACATTTTGTTAATCCACTCACAAATTGATGGACACTTGGGTTGATTCCTCATCTTTGCAATTGTGAATTGTGCTGCATTAAACATTTGAGTGTAAATGTATTTTGATAAAATGACTTCTTTTCCTTTGAGTAAATATTCAGTAGTGGGATTGCTGGATTGAATGGCAGGTCTACTTTTAGTGCTTTGAGAAATCTCCATACTGTTTTCCATAGAGTTTGTACTAATTTGCAGTCCCACCAAAAGTGTATAAGTATTCCTTTCTCTCTGCATCCATGCCAGCATCTATTGTTTTGGAATTTTTAATAAAATCTATTTTAACTGGGGTAAGGTGATAGCTCATTATGGTTTTCATATGCATTTCTATGTTTAGTGATGTTGAGCATTTTTTTCATATGTTCATTAGCCATTTGGTCTATTTTCTTTGGAAAAGCTTCTGTTCATGTCGTTTGCTCACTTTTTAATGGGGTTTGTTGTTTCTTTCTTGCTGATTTGCTTTAGTTCTTTGTACATTCTGGTTATTAGCTCTTTATTCGATGGATAGCTTGAAAATATTTTCTACCATTCTGTAGATTGTCTATTTGCTCTGTTGATTATTTCCTTGGCTGTGCAAAAGCTTTTTAATTTAATCAAGTCCCATTTACTTATTTTTGTTGTTGCTGGGATTGCCATTGGGTTCTTGTTCATAAATTCTTTGCCTAGGCCAATATCTAGAAGAGTTTTTCCAACATTTTCTTCTAGCATTCTTATAGTTTCATGCTATGCATTTAAATATTTTATCCATCTTGAATTAATTTTTGTGAGTGGTGAGAGATATGGATCCTATTTCATTCTTCTGCATGTGGCTATCCAATTCTCTCAGCACCATTTATTGAATAGGGCTTCTTTTCCACAGTGTATATTTTTGTCTTCTTCCTCAAGGATCAGTTGGCTGTATGTAGATAGTTTTATATCTGTTCTGTTCCATTGGTATATGTCTTTATTTTATTTTATTTTATTTGCCAATACCATGCTGTTTTGGTTACTATCGCCTTGTAGTAGTATAGTTTGAAGTCTGGTAATGTGATGCCTCCAGATTTGTTCTTTTTGACTAAGATTGCTTTGGCTATTTGGGCTCTTTTCTGGTTCCAAGTGAAGCATAGAAGAATTATTTTTTCTAGATCTCTGAAATATGATGATGGTATTTTGGTGGGGATTGCATTGAATCTGTAAATCATTTTGGATAGTATAGACATGTTAACAATGTTGATTCTGCTGGTCCATGAGCATGATATGTTTTTCCATTTGTTTATGCCATCTGCAATTTCTTTCCTCAGTGTTTTGCAATTCTCTTTATAGAGATATTTCACCTGCTTGGTTACGTATATTCCTAGGTATTTTATTTAGGTAGCTATTGTGAATGGTATTGAGTCTTTGACTCTCAGCTGGAGTGTTATTGGTGTATAGGAATGCTACTGATTTCTGTACACTGATTTTGTAACCTGAGACTTTGCTGAACTTATTTATCAATTCCAGGAGTTTCTTGGTGGAGTCTTTGAGGTTTTCTAGATATAAGATCATATCATCAGCCGATAGCTATGGTTTTACCTCCTCTTTCCTTATGTGGATATCCTTTATTATTTCTCTCATCTGATTGCTCTGGCTGGGACATCCAGCACTATGTTGAATATAAGTGGGCACAGTGGGCACCCTTGTCTTTTTCCAGTTCTTAGTGTGAATGCTTTCAATTTTTCCCCATTCAGTATGATGTTGGCTATGGGTTTGTTGTATATGGCTTTTATAACTTTGAGATATGTTCCTTCTATGTCTAGTTTGTTGAGAGTTTTTATCATGAAAGTGTACTGGATTCTGGTGAATGCTTTTTCTGAATCTATTGAGATGATCGTGTGGTCTGTGTTTTTGCTTTTCTTTATGTGGTGAATCACATTTATTGATTTCCGTATATTGAACTATGCTTACAACCCTGGGATGAAGCCCACTTTGTCATGGTAGTTTATTTTTTATTTATTTATTGGTGTGCATTTGAATTCGGTTTGCTATTATTTTATTGATAATTTTTGGATCTACATTTGTAAAGATAATGGTCTTTAGCTTTCTTTTTCCTTGTTGTTGTGTCCTTTTCTGGCTTTGGTATCAAAGTGATATTGGCTTCAAAGAATGAGTTGGGGAGGGTTCTCACCTTCTAAATGTTATGGAATAACTTCTGCAGTATAGGTACCAGCTCTTCTTTATAAGACTGGCAAAATTCAGTTGTGAATCTATCTAGTCCAGGACATTTTTTTTTTGGAAGATTTTTTATACATTAATATCTTCTTTAAGTAATGTCTGTTCAGGTCCTTTACTCATTTTGTAATTGGTTCATTTATTTTCTTGCTATTTAGGTGAGTTCCATACATATTTTGGATACTAGCTCCTTTTCAGGTGTATGATTTGAAAATATTTTCTCCCAAACCATAGGGTGTCTCTTGACTCTAACCGTTTCCTGTGGTGTGCTGAAGCTTTTTAGTTTGATGTAATACCGTTTCTCTATTTTTATTTTGTTGCCTGTGTTTTTTGAGTCCTATCCAAGAAATCATTGCCCAGACTGATATCTTGGATCTTTTCTACTGTGTTTTGTTCTAGTAGCTTTACATGTTCACGTTTTATATTTAAATCTTTTATCTATTTTGAGTTGACTTTTGTATAAGATGTGAGATAATGGTCCAATTTCATTTTTCTGTGTGGTGTGTTAATCACCAGTTTTCTCAACACCATTTATTGAAGAGACTGTCTTTTCCCCACTGTGTGTTTTTGGCATCTTTGCCAATAATCAATCAATTGTAAGTACCTAGGTTTATTTCTGGGCTTTCTTTCATCTCCTGTTCCATTTATTGATGTGTTTGTTTTTATGCCAGTACCATACTGCTTTGATTACAATCACTTTATAACATATTTTGAAATCAGGGAGTGTGATGCCTCCTGCTTTATTCTTTTTGTTCAAGACTACTCTGGCTATTTAGAGGTCTTTTATAGCTCCAGATGAAATTTAAGATTGTTTCTTCTATTTTTGTAAAAAACAGTATTGGAATTTTGATAGAAATTTCATTAAATCTGTGAATTGTTTATGGTGGTATGGATATTTTAACAATATAAATTCTTCCAATCCACAAACATGGGATATCTTTTTATTTATTTGTGCCTTTTTCCACTTCTATCATCAATATTTTATAATCTTCAGTGTACATATCTTTCAACTCTTTGGTTAAATTTACTCTAAGTATTTTATTTTTGATGCTATTATAAATAGAATATTTTCCTCAATTTTTTGAAACAGTTCATTGTTAGTACATAGGAATTCTCCTAGTTTTTGTATATTGATTTTGTAAACTACAACTTTAATGAATTTATCAATTTTAATTGAATATTTTTGGTGAAGTATTCTGTTTTTTTATATACATCATGTCATCAGCAAGCTGAGACAATTTCACTTCATCTTATCCTATATGAATGCCTTTTGTTTATTTATATTTGGCTTAATTGCTCTGGCTAGGACTTCCAGTACTATGTTAAATAGTAGTGGGGAGAGTGGGCATCATTTCTTTTTCCTAATGTTAGAGGAAAAGCTTTCGCAGTTGAGTGTGTTAGCTAGGGGCACACCATATATGACCTTTAATGTGTTGAGGTAATTTCTATACCTATTTTTTGAAGGTTTTTAACTCTCAAATGAATGAATTCTTAAATTTTGTCAAATACTTTCTCTGCATCTATTGAGATGATCATGTGGCTTTCTATTGAGATGATCATGTGGCTTTGTCCTTTATCTTGTTAATTTAGATACATTGAACCATCTTGCATGCCTGGGATAAATCCCATGTGATCATGTTGAATGATCTTTTCAATGTACTGTTGAATTTTGTTTGCTAGTATTTTGTTGAGAATTTTTGCTTCTGTGCTCTTCAGGGATATTGGCATGTAGTTTTCTTTTCTTTGTCTGGCTTGATAACAAGATAATGCTATTCTTATAAAATGAATTTGGAAGTATTTACTCCTCCTAAATATTTTGGATGAGTTAGACAGGAATCATTATTAGTTCTTCTTGAAATGTTTGGTAGAATTTAGTAGTGATGACATCAGGTCCTGTTTTGTTTTGTTTTGTTTTTTATGGGAGAGTTTTTATTACTGAATCAATCTCCTTTGTCATTATTAGTCTGTTCAGATTTTCTATTTCTTCCTGATTCAGTCTTGTTAGGTTTTACGTTTCTAAAAATTCATTCATTTCTTCTAGGTTATCTAATTTTTGAAGTATAGTTATTCATAGTAATCTCCTATGATCCTTTTTATTTGTGTGGTGTTCACTTGTAATGTCTCCTCTCTCATTTCTGATTTTGTTTATTTCAGTCTTCCCTCTTATTAAGGGAGAAATTCATCAGAAAGATATAACAACTGTAAATATATATGCACCTACCATTGAAGCACCTAAACATATAAAGGAAATATTAATAGATCTAAAGAGAGAATGGACTGCAATACAATAATAGTAGCAAATTTTAATACCCCACTTTTCACACTGGACAGATCATCCAGATAGAAAATCAATCAGGAATCATTGGCTTTGAACTACACTTTAGACCAAATGTACCTAACATATATTTGCAGAGCAGTACAACCAACAGAAATGGAATATACATTCTTCTCAAGTATACATGGAACATTCTCCAAAATAGATTTTATCTTAGGCCACAAAACAAATCTTAACAAATTTAAAAATATTTAAATCAGATTATCTTTTCTGGCCAAAATGGCACAAAACTAGAAATCAATAATAGAAGGAATCTTGGAAAACTTACAAATATATGAAATTTAAATAACATGCTCCTAAAAAACCAATGGCTCAAAGAAGAAATTAAAAGGAAAATTAAAAATTACCTTGAGACAAATGAAAATGGAAGTACAACATACCAAAACTTATGAGATATGGTAAAATCAGTCCTGAGGAGGAATTTTATAGCAATAAATGCCTACATCAGAAAAGAAGAAAGATCTCAAACAGTCTAGTGTTACATGTCAAGGAACTAGAAAAAGAGGAAAAAAGTAAGCCCAAACTTAGCAATAGGGAAAAGCAATTGCAATAGAGAAGAAATAAACAAAATAGAGACGAGAAAAACAATAGGAAGAATTAACAAAACTAAAACTTGGTGTTTTTGAAGCTATACATAAAATCGACAAAACTTTACCTAGACTAACCAATACCTTCTTAAGTGTGGTTGCAAACATTTTTGACAAAATATTAGCAATTAGTATTCAATAATATATAAAATGGATTACACAAAATTTCCAAGTAGGGTTTATTCCAGGAATTCAAGGTTGGTCCAAGATTCAAAAAGCAGTCATTTTAATCTACCATATTGATAGGCTGAAGATGAAAAACTGTATGATCAAATTAATTAGTGCAGAAAAAGCACTTGGTAAAATACACCACCAATTAGTGATTGAAAAACCTCGTAAAAATAGAACTAGGATGGAACGTCTTCAACCTAATAAAGAACATTGACCATAACCTGTAGCTAACATCATGCATAATGGCAAAAGATTTCTGGAATGCTTTCGCCTGATACAGTGGACAATCCAAGAAGCTCGCTCTAACCACTGTTACCCGTGATGGCACTGGGCATTCTAGCCAGTGCAATAAATAAATGAAAATAAATAAAGAAAAGAAAAGAAATGGCAATGAGATCAAAAAAAAAGAAAGAAAATAATTCCTATTTGTAGATGACATGATTGTCTAAAGTAGAAAACTCCAAGGAATCTACCAAAAAAATCTGGAAAAATAAGAAAGTTCAGCAAGATCACAGAATAGATGGCCAACATATAAAATTCAATTATACATATTAATAATGATCACAAAAAATCTGAAAATAAAAATAAAATACCATTTGTTGCTCAAAAAATGAAATACTTAGATGTAAACCTAATAAAACATGTAATAGAACTTGTATGCTGAAAACTACAAAATGCTGATGAAGGTAATTTTTAAAAATCGAAATAGAATAGATGTAGAGACATACAACTTTAATGGTTTAGAAGACTCAGTAAAGATTTTAATTCTCTTCAAATTGATATATGGTCTTAAGGTGACTCCTCTCAAAATACCATCAAAATAAAGAAACTAGATTAAATTTAACCGAAACAATTTTGAAAAAATGAATGAGATGTCTGTCTGTTCCAATTCAAGACTCACTATATAGCCTGTAGTAATCAAGACTGAATAGTATTGGTGGAGGGCCACACACATACACCAGTGGAGCAGAGAAGGGACCCCAGGGGACAGCCCCGAACGGCACAGCCAAATGGCATTTGAAAGAACAATTCAGTGGGGGAAGGAAAGTGTTTTCAAGAAACGGTGCTGCAGCCATTGGCAACAGCCAATCCCAAGGTAAAAAAGTGAACCTCCATCTGAACTTTACACCTTATAACAAAAACAAAATCAAAGTCGATCACAGATTTATATGTAAAATGAAAAAGTATTAAATGTAAAAACTTTCCAGATGCAACAGTGAAATCATAAACAATCCAACTGGAAAACAGACAGAAGGTATGAAGAGCCCTTTCGCTGAGGAGAGTGACAAATAAGCACACGGAAAGGCCGTTAACACCACCAGCCCCTAGGACAAGGCAAACAAAGGCCACAGTGGAATGTCAGTCTGCATCTATTAAGACACCTAATTTCTTTTTAAAAAAGATAACATCAAATGCTGACAAGAATGTGGAGACACTGGTTCTTTCATGGATTGCTGGTGGGAATATAAAATGGTACGGCTGGTTTGTGTGTTCTTAAAACACTTTGCTGTAGGATCCAGCACTTGCGCTGCGAGGCCTTTGTGTCTCCACGAAAACCTGTACGTGATTCTCCATCGCGCCTTTCACATAACAGCCAGATCGTCACTCTCAGAATGCAGAAATTACAGAGATGAGAAACAGGCCAGTGGTTGCTGGTGATTAGGGATGATGAGGGAGATGGGGGTGCTTGTGACTATGAAAGAATTGTAAGAGGGAGGTCCCTGTGGTGATAGAAAATTCTGGATGTTCATTGTGCTGGTGATTGCACAGAACTATGCATGTGATAAAATTGCAGAGAACTATTTGTGCATGTTATGCCAATGTCAATGTCCTGGGTTTGATACTGTACTATAAATAGGTAAGATTCAACCAGTGGGAAAAACTGGATGAAGCATATAGGAGACTTCTCTGTTATGATTGCAACTTTTATAAATCTATAATTATTTCAAAATTGAAATATTAAAAATTATGCTAATCTACAAGCTGCCACAGTTTTCTTTAAATTTTATCATAAATAATAGCTCAGGCATTTTGAATACAGAAAATTAAGTTATTTTTCCATCTTCTGGTATCTATATAATACTGATATTTATTATTATGTTTCTTCTCTGGTCCAATTCTTTCATTCCATAAATAAATGGAGTTGTATTCAAGATCTGTCATTGAAAATTGTCATTGGGTAAGAAAGATTGGCGTAGTAAAAGTCCCACGAGTAATGACCTAGAACGGTGTTGAACGCAGATAATGAGCCACAAACAAGAGCCACACAGTCTCCGAGATTCAGTGTGTAATTTGCACTCCCCCCGTGTCTCGGTGCGGACTAGACACATGTCAAGTGCTAATAGCCATACAGGTAGCAGCCACCACATGGGATCTGTCCCAGGTTTAGGTCATCCTTCAGTATAGCCACCTTCCCTCGGCAAGCATTTCACAAACGACTCAGAAGAGCCCTGTTTCTTTAGAAAGAACTTCACTTCTGCATCACGTCCATTAGCCCCATGCACACCACTGAGTCACAACCGTATTTCCCACCGAAGCCCGGTGGTCTCAGGGCCTTCTGACTCTGCTCCAGGAAGCCACACAAGACCAATGAACAGCTTACCCTAAAGCGGCACTCATTGTGCAGCCAGTGGAGAGCTAGCTTCAGATCCTCTCTCTGCTGACTCCCTCCAAGGCTCTACAGGGATGTAGCAACGTGCAGACAAGGTCCTATCTTTGAACAGTTTGCAAAAGTCTGACATTTGAACTGTATTTGTTCTCTGCTCTTCCATATTTCCTTTTGTACATGGAGTGACGTTGGAGTGCCGTGGTTTGAAGATGTCCCCCGAATTCACATTCAATTCAGCAAAGCGCTGAAAACTTTATCCCCAGAGCACAAGTGTTGGAAGGTGGGGCCTAATGGGAGGCAATTAGGTCATGAGGACGCCTGACCTCATGAATAGACTAATGCCATTATAAAGGGCTTGATGGAGGGACTCTGCTCTCTTTTGCCGTCTTTTCCTTCCACTTTCCACCAGGTGAGGATGCAGCAAGAAGGCTCCCCACCCCCCGCAAGATGCTGGCCCCTTCATCTTAGACTACTCAGCCTCCAGAATGGTGAGAAAGTATATTTCTTTTCTTTGTAAATTTCCCAGTCTTTGGTATTCTGTCAGAGCAGCACAAAATGGACTACGTCAGAGAGGCCACGGGCTTTTGGGGAGGCGGGGAAGTGGAGTCTGGACTCAATAGGATATATTTATGTGACGCACAATCTTCTCCACATACAGCCTGTGGGAGGACGCTGCAAATAGACAGTATGAAGCGTGTGAAGACACATGTTTCCTGGATCAATATAAATAATTTAAAAAGAGATTACAGGCCGGGCACGGTGGTTCACGCCTGTAATCCTAGCTCTTTGGGAGGCCGAGGCGGGCGGATTGTTTGAGCTCAGGAGTTCGAGACCAGCCTGAGTAAGAGTGAGACCCCCGTCTCTACTAAAAATGGAAAGAAATTAATCGGACAACTAAAAATATTTAGAAAAAATTAGCCGGGCATGGTGGCACATGCCTGTAGTCCCAGCTACTCGGGAGGCTGAGGCAGGAGGATCGCTTGAGCCCAGGAGTTTGAGGTTGCTGTGAGCTAGGCTGACGCCACGGCACTCACTCTAGCCAGGGCAACACAGTGAGACTCTGTCTCAAAAAAAAAAAAAAAAAAAAAAAAAAAAATCAACATTGCTAGAGGAAAAACTGAATTAGCTTTCTATTCTCTCTCTATAAAATGACATTGCAAAGTCATTGTCATAGGAAAAAACAACGAAAGTGTAACAGCCAAATATTGTAGGAAGATATAGAGATATATGATGCTATTAATGGCTAAATAATTATGCTATTTTCCTGGACTTTTTGATGTTCATGATGTTTGTTAGCTTTATAAAATCTGTAATTTGTTATGATTTTATTTTTATTTTAAGTAAATATTCATGTTTTAATTTGCTTTTGTAGTTGTATTTTTTTTTCCTTTTCTTGGAGAGGGCCCTCCAAATTTCATAAGCCACAAAACTTAAATCTTCCCCACTGCACATAAAATACATTGAATTCTCAATATCTTTTTTAATTGTGCTTCTAACCAAGACTTTACTGTGGAGAACAACAACAAAAAATGGAGACTTGCTATTAGACACTAATCACAATTTATTTCCATATTTTTTCTTTATTAAAATAGTCTTCATGACAAATAGAAAATGTCCAAATTATTAAAGAAGAAATAAAAGGATATCTGTTGTAGTACGACTTAATGATTGTGTGGTGAACATTTGACTGAATGATTTGTAAACTGTGTTGCAGCAGCTGCTGAACTCAGAGAGTGTTGGGCTGGTAAGCGAGGTCACCAAGAGTAAAGCCTCCCGGTGTGATGTGTGCAGACTTCCATTCTATAATTGCTGCCACCATGATCCATTTAAGTTACTGGACATATAAAAATCAGCTTACAAAACTCCTGAACATTTAGCCATTGGCTCCCTGAAGCCTGTGCCAGGCCTGGCACACCACTGCCTTCAGACAGTGAAACACATCCCAGTGGGACGAGAGAACTGAATGATCATCGTCACCCAAGTCTTTCATCCCATAATTGTATTAATACATTGTACCATTTGTCAGTACCACACTCATTGGATGACTTCCAGGTTTTGTCTCTGTTCTGTGTAGAACGTAAGTCAAAAGTAGTAAATTACTCTGAGCATATAAATTAGAAAGGGTCCAAAGTGCTTTGTAAATGTGAAACACCCATATCATAGCACATGTGGTTACATAAATTGTGCTCCAGCATGATAAAACATGACATCCAAAGCCAGTGGAGCTCAAGCCACCATAGCAGGGGTGCTGTCCCTCTCAGGTGATCAAACATCACCTAAATACTCGGAGCAGAGACAGAAGCCAGGGATTCTGAGTAATGCCAATCCATAAAGAAACTTAAAACCAGAGTCACTACACAGAAAGCACATACGTGTATATAAACAAACATTTGCAACCCAAATTCCAGGTGTTACATGAGGATCATTTATACTTCCTGTGGTTCACTTGATGTTCGATGCAAATGACTCTTCATCCCCAGCACCCTACCTTGGGGAGTATCCCAAGGAATTGTGAAGTCAGCACCCCGCTCCTCTCCTTGTCCCTGGTCTTGCCTCCCACGCCTGTCTCCCGCTTCTGTCCCCATGACACCTCCACCACAGGGAGCTGAGATAATTCCATGGCAGTACCTCACTCAAACTTCTGAAGGAATTCTCTGTTGCCTAAAATATATGGATTAAATAGCGAATCACTGTAGAAAAGATCTTAATAATGGGGCTCCAATTTTCCTTTCCAGTTTTTCTCCTATACCCCTAATCCCATAACTCTATGTTCTACTCATACCACTCGCTATTTCTGGGGCATGGAGTGAAAATTAAATTGTAATCGATGTGTACACGTTATTTTTTCTTTTATATTTGATAGAAAAAATAATAATTGAACATATTTATGGGGCATAATGTGATGTTTTGTAACATGTTTTAATGCTTTCATCTGAGGTACCTGAGTACCTGTATAGCCCTTAACCCTATCAGTCATGTAAAATTCATATTCTTCTGGGACCAAGGATCATTCTTTGCAAGGCAAAGTGGTTAGAATTCTTTCTTTTCTAGTTCATGCTAGAGCAAAGAGCCACCTCCTCATCCAGTCCTTTGTAGTTAATGTGTAGGAGCAGTATTGGTGTTTAATAAAATGAGTATTAGAATATCTCTGCACTAAAATTATTAAAGGATAATTATTAAAGGCCATGTCTATTTGTATTTTATTCCCATCTCCCAGGTACACTGCTCAATAAACATTTGCTAAATGAGTGAGTGAATGTTGAATATGCCTGGCTGTTGACATGATTTGTAAATTTTACTCTACAACAATATGTAAAGATGACCTATTTCAATGAACTCAAGGTGAAAAAGTGGTCATTAGCTACTAAGACATATTATTTATGTCTTCTATAACTAAAGTCTTTGCTTCCTTTCATCTATATTGCAATTAATTTATATGCAATCAGATGCTCTATAGCACTGATTTTCTCAGAGTTTCATGTTCTAGGAGTTCATGAAATTTATTAGTTCATGGTCTCCACCTTTAAATATTTTGGGTATTTATCCTCATGCAATCAGAATTCAAATAGTCTCTTACGAACATTAACAAACTTTGGGGAGGAAAATATAACCTCTGTTATTAGAAGATCATTATTAGAAATATAGTAGCTAAAATCAGTCTCTGATATTTTATCAATAAATAATGATTCTAGTCATCAAATTTTTATAATCTCATAATTTCCTAACTTTGAAAATTTAAACCTGACCACAGATATGCAAAAATATTTTGTATGATGTTAACTTATGGTCACTTCCAATACTAACTTAAATATAATTAAGTTATTTTAAAACAGAGATTTTATATTTGTCTCTGGGGATATGGTTATCATAATTCCACCATTCAGAGAGCAGGAGGGTGTTTTGGAGTAGGAAGTTGCTGTTGATATCTGATTGTCAAGGGAGGAGACCTGACTAACGGAGTCTGAGTCAAGGAGAGCAAGTCCAACGTCCTTCAGTGATTTGGGAAATAAATATAAAAATCTAAAATTAAAGGTGATGGAAAGTTAGGATGCAAGAATGCACTGTATTTAGTTATAGATACAAAACCACAAAGTAATTTAAAGGATATCTGATGCTTCAAGAAAAATAACAATATGAAAAGAACTATGTTTGTTGAATCAATTGATATCGTTTTTCTAGTTTACTTTAAATTATATAGCCTTTATGCTTTTAAATATAATATATATTAATAGCCCTGACAAATATTTTGGATACATTCTCTGTTTCAAATGCACTGAAATTGAAATGACCCAATCACAATTAGGTCATTTTTCTCCCAACTGACTAGAATGACTTTTCCATTTCTTCTTCAGTCTAGTAAGTAACATGCTACTTTCTCTCTTCCAGGAACTGTGATTTTTTTCACTCCCATAGTGTTCTATTCATATCTGTGTTATAGCACTTTCCACATTTCACTGCTTTTTTTTTCTGTTTATATTTCTCTCTCTATCACTAGAATATAAATCTCTTCAAGCATACGAATTGGCTTTCAAATTAAAAAACACAAAATCAAAACAAATACTAGTACTGTGTTGTCATATTGCTGGTGCTTGCTTTTCAACAACTGTGTGATAGATGAACCATTAGGAAACACTCTGTGTCTCTTGTTTGAAGCACAGTCCAGAAAGGTCAGAAAAATGCATCCCTTGGAATCACTACAACTAGACAGCACAAAAAGCTAAAGCACAGAGTTGTTTCCAAGACGCAGCTCATTGGAGCCCAAGTCTGACAGACTTACACACGTCTGAAAGCTTCTTGGCTCTAAAAAAAGTTGTAAAGAAAGGGTTCCTTCCTTTTGCTATAAAATTGTTAATCTTATTTATTTTGAAATTAAATGTGAGAAATCTAATGAATGTATTAAATGCAATGCAGTTGCATTTTTCACAGCTATGACTCAGTATGGATGCATTACAAGAGGATATTAATGGAAAGCAAGACTGAGGTACCAAAATTCAAAACAATGGGAAAGGTCAAAGGGAGGTCTAAGACCGCTGCTCAGAAATTTCAAAGTCAACAACCATCTCAAGGGATGTAAAACTTGAAAGGAAGACACAGAATTATAGAGAGCGGGAACTAGAGGTCTGGTTGTTGAAAGTATTTCTTTTGAGAAAGGGATATCGCCACGCCCGGGTCTCTGCCCTGTCCACCCGAGGGAGGGACGAGAGGCTCTGCTCTTCCCACGGCAAGTCTAGAAAGACGAGTTCGCTGAGACTCGTCACACCTGGGCCCTGCAGTTTGGCCGTGCAGGGGACTAGCGTCTCACTCACACACAGCGGATCCAAGAGCTCGAGGCCAGACACTCTTCCTAACAGCGGGATGAGGCGGAGGTGGTCTGACTGGCATTTTCCTGCTCTCCCACAGCGGGCGGGGCGGAGCGGAGGCGTGGGGGGTGCGTGAGGGACGGAGCTCGCGGACAGCCACGGGGCGTTCGCACGGGGACTGCCCGCAGGTGTGCTGGGACCCGACTGGGGGAACGTGGCTCCAGAGGAATAAAATCCCTAGGAAGGGCAGCTGGCGGGATTAGCAAGAGAGCCTCAGGAGGGGGAAGAAAAAGCCATTCTTGTATTGTACCCATAGGGAAAGAGTAAGCTTTTAACTTCTGCAGGCTGGGAGCCTACGAAGTCAGCTTATGACAAGACTAGCTAAGAAAGATCATTCGGACCCCCTTTCCCAAAGTCAGTCATTTCGCTGCGGTTAAGGTGCACGGGAATAAGAAAATAAGCAAGAATGCTTGCTTTTGGAAACGTGTGTCCCCACCGCGGCGTGCTCCAACGTGGAGAGGCAGCGTCCACTGGGACTACCTACCTGAAAGTTACAACAGACGACTTGAAAGTGAGCAGAAAAATAATCTATGCCACCCCCTGGAGCAGGTTAAATGAAACAAAAATAAGATTAATGTCTAATTACATTTCCCAAGTTGAGTTTATTGGATATACCAGGCACAGTATGCTTTAATGATTCAGTGATTATTTAATAACATTCAATAATTTAGTAGGGGTGTTTTATATTATGTAGAAATTTATAATTAAAATGATCATGTTAAACCCAGACAGGCATGGACATTTTAAAAAGCACAATAGTGTAAATGGTTTTGTTAACTCTCCTCTCAGCAGTTAGCATGAGAAAGAACACTGGCCAAGATTTGCTAAGATTGCGTGCTGGAGAAGGCAAACTGAGACATTGTTCCCTCTGTATTCCATATGAAAGAGAAAAATGTCTTCCGTTTTCCCTTAAATAATGTTTTATTGAGATATAATTTACATGCAGTGAAATTTAGAAATTCTAGGGGTACAGTTCAAGTAATTTTGAAAGGTCGGATGCGGTGGCTCACACCTGTAATCCTAGGACTCCAGGAGGCCGAGGCAGGAAGATTGCTTGAGGTCAGGAGTTTGAGACCAGCCTGAGCAAGAGCGAGACCCTGTGTCTACTAAAAATTGAAAAAGTTAACTGGGTGTGGTGGTATGTGCTACTCGGGAGGCTGAGGCAGGAGGATCGCCTGAGCCCAGGAGTCTGAGGTTGCTGTGAGCTGTGATGACACCACCGCACTCCAGCTGGGGTGACAGAGAGAAACTCTGCTTGAAGAAAAAAAAAATTAGAAAAAAAAAGTAATTTTGCAAAATTAAGTAAAGAAAAAGGTGTTCTGATCTCCATGTGCCCTCAACTTTTTCTGTCCCACAGCATTCAGTTTTTGGATTTGTTGCTTTTCCCATTAATTAATCCCAGAAAGTTCAGGGTACTTGCATTTGCAAAGGCTCAAAGTACCTTAATTATCAAGTAAGCGCCGTCCCATTGCTAATGTAGATTTCCTAGCGTTTGTGTGTCGGTGTGGGCGTGGGCGTTGTTAGGGCCAGCACGTCCATTGCTCAGTGTCTATTCTGTCTGGAAATCTAGTAGTCTGTGTCCTACTGAAATCTAATTCCTTTCTCATATGGAAGTGTTACCTGGTTATAACCAGGAATACAAAGTTTCCTTCCATTAGGCAAAGCAGTAAAGTTACAAGAAATTCTGTGTTACCGTTACAGCAAGTGTCAGTGACTGGTCCCAGGGGAATAACTGAGCGGCATGCAGAGAGTTGGAGGGTCAGAAAGTTTTATTGCTGGCAGCCCAGATGAGGCCAAGCCTCCAAAATCTGAGCACCTCTTCCGGGTTTTTGTCAGGTTTTATACTCTTTTGGGGAGGGGTTATTCTTAACAAATCACATACAAGTATAAATGATTAACCAATTAGCAAAAAGATTTAAAAGTTATCCAATAAACAATAATTCTTATAAGCGATAGAATTATGATAGGCTTATAACAAACATTATAATTATGATAGGCTTATAACAAACATTATAATCATAACAGGCTTGTAGCTTTGTTCAACTGTTCTGCGGTTTTAGCTTGCAAGGCTGACAGGTGTCAGCGTCTACTTTAGCTACTTTGTGGTTTTAAGCAGAATCAGCACAGAAATTCCCCTAGTATGCATGGAAATTTCCCTAACATTACGGAAACTGTAAATATTAGCTTAATTTCTTTTAGTTCAGTTCTGACTTCACACTTTCTAATAACGAAACTTTGAATAATGACAAACTACTAGTAAACCGTTGAGAAGACCTGAAGTAAACATTAGATATTTTTTTCATCTAGACAAGGAAAAACTTACACTTATCCTAGTAATTTAACTAAATACTATTTATCTTTTTCATTTTAATTCTCTGCCTCTCCTCCATGGGAAAATGTAGGGATTGGAGGGAAAGCAGATATCTTATTGAATGGGACCTAACTGTAGTTTGGGGTGAATGTTAACGGGTATTGAAGCAACAGCACTATAGGAAAGAATGGAATTTGAAGTAAAAGTCCAGCAACAAGGAAGACACTGTAAATCTATAAATGTGTAACAAGGAGAACTGTTGCTCGTGGAGTTGCAACTGCTGAACCTTTGGGTACATAAGAAGCAATTCAGAGTACAGAGCGTGGTGTGTGCACGTTAACGTATGCACGTTTCTATTTTCACTCCCATCACCTTTCTATTTCTTCACGTTTTTCTGCCCCAAACATCAGATGTATTAATATTCCTTAAGGTATATTAATATACCTTTTTCAATAAAATGGGAGTTAATGAGAAATTAGTGAAGCACATTTCTCTGATGCTATAGATCAGATTATGCGAAGGACAGTGTAGGTTGCTGAAAAATTCCACACGGGATCCCTATATGTGCTCTCCCCCTGAAATGAAGAAAACTGACGATTTGAGAATATTCTGAATTAAGTTCTTTGAAAGGAACTAAAGTTGTGCTAAATCAGAGGTGCCTCTGGCAACCTTTCCCTGGTGGGTAAGACAGAAGGGAATACACATTGTATGACTCCATTAATAAAAAGTGTTGAAGAATGTGCACACATAATTGATTATGATATAACAGTGATAAATTCATGGAGCAGAAATCTTTGTTGCCTGGATATGGACATGAGATAAACTTCTGGGAGGCCGGAATGCTTTTCATCTTAGAATGTTGCACCTGCGTGACTTGGTAATGATTACACGAATATATCCATGTATGAAAATGCATCAAGCAGTACTTTCAGTGTATGCTAGTGTTTGTATGTTATGGTACAGTAAACATTTCTAAAGGGTAGAAAAATAATAAATGGCATATTTTCCATATGAAAAAACAAAGATAATTAATGTGTTACCTCACACTATACACAAAATCAAAGACTTTAATCTGAAAGTCAAAACTTTAGACATTTAGAAGAAAATATATAAAATCCTCTTATGATCTTGGGAAAGAAAAGGCTTCATAATTCTAAAAAATGGCAAAAAGTGTTAGCTATATATATATATATACACACACACACACACACACACACACACGCACGCACATATTCGGAATATGTGAAAATTTCTAAAAAGCATAAAGAAAAGAAAAACTCTATAAATGTCAGCAAAATACATAAGTTGATATCTCTCAGCAAAAGAACAGATACTATCATATAAACATATGAAAGTAACCTTAATTATATGCAGAGTAGTGAAATTATGAAGAGTAAGATATTATTTTATGATGAAGAGATTGGCCAAAACTAGGTAGTATGCTGGGAGTGTGAGTATAAAACCAATTTATAAAGAAATTTGGACCAATTTTTAAAACATGTACAAAAATGTTCTTAATAGCACTGCTCATGAGCACCAAGAATGGAGAATACTCCAAATGTCGATCACCAGACCTATGTCTATATAATTTACAAAATAGAATGGAACATAGACGTAAACATTACAGAAGAGAAAAATGAACAAGATATGAGTACAAAAAAACCAGATAAATCTTAAAAATCATCCTATTGAAAGAAAAATAAAAGTTAAGGAAGCTACATCCAATATGATAGTATTTATAATGCTCAGACACAAGCTAAACTGAGCAATATATGTTTTAGAATATACACACAGGTGATTGAACTATGTTTCAGCAAAGGTGAGGAAATAATAAACACAAAACAAGATAGAGGTACTTCTGAAGACAAGATTGAGGCCTGAAATAAATAGGGAAGGCACACGTGGGTGGTAACGTTCTAGTTCTTCTCTCGGTAGTGAGTCGATGCAGGCTCATTGCATTATACCATGTCTAGGTGTCTAGATGTAAATACAGATACAGATAAAGATATTTCACACTGTGTGTATATATGTATATGTTTTATGTTTATGCTATGAAGGAAAATGCTATGTATTTTAAATAAATACCACTTGTTTCTGTGTATCAATTTAGCAAAAATATTTTACGACGAAAGATTTTTTTAAGTGGATGGCCTTTCAGACAGACTTCTGACTGTAGCAGGGAACTGGAGCTTTAAGATAAACTGCTATTCCCATTGCGAGGGAGAAGTCGATTGTCAGGGGGACCAGGTTTAGCTAACATACATGCTCTTCCTTTTATTTTGCTTCCCTGATCTGAGAGAAGAAAGCCTGAGAGACAGACCCTGGCAGGCGCGCTGCGCCCAGTGGGTTTGTTTTGCGTGCGGGGTGAGGAGTCTAAGCCGAAGCCCCGGCTGGGAGTCTGAGCTCAGGTATGTAGGGAGACGGGGTCTAGGGGAAAGCTGGGAACTCTGTAGGTTTGCAGCAAAGAGAGGCGAAGCAAGCCCAGACACAAAAATGGTTCCAAACCTCCAGAAACGAGCAACTTAATGCCGTGTATTGTCTGAGCCACTCCTGGTGGAACTGCTTTTTAGACGGCAGAATGACAGCAGTGGGTCAATTCTGGAGGAATACATGGTTAAATTAGAACTGGCCTACATGTACGCTGCAGGCTTCATTTTAAAATAAATTGGGAAAAGTTGTATTTGCCTTTTTTTTTTATTTATTTTTTTATTTAGGCCTTCTTGATGTAATAGGAAATTTTTTTCTGAAATTTTAGAGAAATTTGAGTTATATAAATGTATTATGAAGGAACAGACAGATGCCTGTTTAAGACTGACTATATATTCTGTGAATGGTTTTGAAAGATTTAATTTTTTTCAAGGGTATTACTGAAATGATTAACACAGTATGCAAAAGAATGCCATTTTGTGGCAGGAATCATAAACCGCATCCCTGGAAATCTTCAGATTCTTGGAGGTGCTGCAAGGGGCCAGCCTATCTCAAGTGAGTACGACCACTCCTTCCTTACCCTCTACCACCCACTTGGATCATGTTTTTCTTTCTTCAAACCAAGGCGCTGAGGATCCAGACAGCACGGTTGCAAAAGCGGTAAGCCTGAACTCTTCATTCATTCATTCATTCATTCATTGTAAGGATTCAGACTTTTATGGATTATATAGCATATATTAGGCAAAGTGTTGGGAGCCAGAGATAAATAATGAATAACTAATAACTGCGATACACTGCCAATTTAAATGGCGTGCTATCACTTCACACAGATTCGTGTTATCACCGTGTCTCCAGGAAGGACATACACTACCTCAATTTATGTTTCCTTATAGTTTTTTAAAATGACTGTGAATAAACACCACTACCCACTATGTGGAAATATGATCAAGATAAAAACATCACACTTAAAAACTGTGTCAGTCTTAAGAAACATCACTATAACGAATCGGTTTTCAAGATGTGGAGTAATTGGGGCAGATGTTATAGAAAAGGCAGGTCTAATAGAAACTTTCAAGAAAATGTGTCACTTTTCAATCACTTAAAAGTGAGTATATGGAGATAATTCAATAATTAAAATTGAATTAAATAAGACTTGAATATTCAGCATGAAGCTAGTGACAGAGGTGTGGAAGCAGCGCGTGCGTAGACGCAGGAAATTAATTGACATACGACGGCAGCGCTGCTTCTCTGGTAAGAAAACAAAACAAAACAAAAAACTGCTTTGCACCGACAGTGAGTGCTTTATGACTGCATGCTACGACACTGCGGGTAACCAGGAAATTTGACAGCCTATTCCGAGCAAGCAGAATAGAATGTGCTAATGTGGCCTTGAAGGCAGTAGGAGCATTTCTGTTTCATGAAGGAAGATTAGTTCATTCATCTCCCAGGGTGTGAGCAGTGTGGATTTCAAGGCTTCACATCAACCTGGTGGATGGGAAAATACCGATGGCAAAATTGTCATCTGTCTGCTCTTGCAGATACCTGATGATTTTATATCAGTATCAATGAGAGTAAATATGTAATGTGAATGGATCCAGCAGCTCTTTATTTACACCATTTGCCACGTGTGCAGTAAAAATATGTACAAACGGCCCCGCGGAGACTCCAAGCTTAACATCCGTCCTCCCTGTCTCGGTATTGGTGCTATGACGCTCTAGGCACATCGTGCTTTTGGGTTCTGAGAGGCAAAAGACAAAACTGCTCACATAATTAGAAAAACTTGAGGATGGGGAGATTTAAAAAAATCAAGAGAAGTAAAAGAAAAAAAATCTTTCTTTTATAATGTCAGACAAGCGCTAGAGAAAAAGATGTGAAGTATTAGAAAACAGAGTGACCCACGGAAAGGCTTTCTGAGCAACATGCTAAATGTACAACGAAGATCTGGGAAGGCATCTGGATGTCGTAATTAGTGGCTGCTGTTGGAGAATTATTAGTATCAACCAAATATCACTGGGCCTTTTGGATGAACTGATCTTCCCTGTAATGACCTGGAATTCCCATTTAAATGACATATTTTTAATTAATGAATTGTCTCCATGTGTAGGTTGGGTCCTCTTGAGAATTAGGAACCAAGAAGAGATTCCATGTGCAAGAGATTTATTGGGGAATGCTCTGGTAGCAATAAAGGCCACAGGAGCAGGAGTAGACAGGGACCTGGGGACTCCCATGCAGGGGTAAGGCCTGCGAAGGACAGAGGGAAGGAGGGAGAGAGAGACCTGCTCATTGCCCTGAAATTTTGAGAAAGTGTCCCCAAACCAGCAGGGGGTCCCACTCAGAGGCTGCCTGTTGGCAGAGCCCTTGCTGAGTAGAACAGTCTGGCTTTGTTGTCATGCTTCTTGGGTCATTGCCTGGGAGCAGTAGGAGAGGGGGCCTCGGTCTGAGCAGGAAGACCTGGGCACGACTATGGGAGGCACGCGGAAGGGTGCCCCTCCCAGAGCAGGGTCCCTGAGCAGGTCAACCCTCTGCCGCCTGCACTCCCTCTGGTACACGTGTGGATGCACCTATACTCTTAAGGACATCCTGGGACGTGCCATGAGCTCATCCACAGAAAAGAAGGAAGATAACACAAGTAGGGGTGGGATGGGCATCTTCCCTTGGGAAATGACATGCACAGGAATGCTGAGTAGGGAACGAGGCCTGGCGTGTGATCTATTGGTGGCGCTCAGGTTACAGGGGACGAAACACAATGTAAATTAATTTAATCAGAAAGGAGACAGGTTGGCTCATGTCCAGCGTGGGCAGATGGATGAAGCCACAAGATGCAAGTGCTTTTCGCTACTTGGCTCCATTTTCAGGTGGGGTCTCCCTCCTGGCCCGTATCCTCCAGACCTGGAAAGCTCAGGCAAGGGCCTGGCATCCCGCAGTGAGCCACAGACTGACTTCTGTACAGAGGGCTGTGAGCATTGGACTGAAGTGCTCTGGTCACCCCATTTTAAATCACGGGTCTCTTTCCAGTAAGGAGGAAATATACAATTTCCACAAAATTGGAGGACTGGAAATGATGACTATAGGGTGGGGCGAGGGTGGCTGTTTCCCTAAAAAGAAGGTTTCATGGCAGGAAAAAACACAGGAGTAACATATATGGAAGGCAAAGTAAGGGAGGAACCCGGTGAGAGGCTTTGAGTGGGCGTGTGTGGCGAAGGGCATGACATAGGTATCTAGCAGGGACTAGACATCTGCTGGCACCAAGAATAAAGAGGATGCCTGGCAATGATATGCAGGCACCCGGCAATCCGGACTCTTTTCCAAAGATAGCCTAGGCGGAGATAAAGCTGGGACATTGTCCGATGCCTGAATCCCCCGTGCTGACAACAGTGTCCAGGACATGAGACACCCAAGAACCACTGTTCACAGCTGCTTTAATTGAGGACATAAATGCAAACATTGCCAGAAGATGAATCTTCAAATCAAATCAACAACCTGTACACGTACAGAATTACCAGACAGGACCATACTCAGAACAAAACACCACCAGATCCCATACCTCCAAAAATAACAACTAGAAAAATCACTCAAAACAAATTAAAAAATAATAAAATTGTCAAACAGAAACAGCAAATCAAAGTCTAAATAAGAGAAAGCAGTATGTAAATATAAGATAAAAAGCAGAAGGGGGAAAAGAACCCATAATTTTGGTCTGCTTTTGCCTGAGTTAAATTCCAATTTTAAAGTTACAGTTCTATAACTTATTAAAGGATTGGCCTTAGAGAGAGTGAATAACTATGAATAAGGTCAAAGTTTGAAACTTTGGTTTTGTTTTAATATTGCATTCGTAATGTAATATAGTCAATATATATTTCCCCAAATATTTATAATTTGGCATTTTACATTTAAATGTCTCAATAAAAGGTACTGCCTACAACTATATGTTCCATTTATTTTGTGATGAAATTTGTTTACAGTAATATCTACATAATTATAGTTCTTAAATTAATTCTTATCATTTGGTCATAATCATTAATCCAATTGAAATTGGTTTTATTCATAATCTTTCCCAACAGAATAAATTTTTATCCATCCACTGTTTATAACTTATGCTTCTCTATAATGTTAATTAAAATATACAAAGT
Source organism: Propithecus coquereli (assembly GCF_000956105.1). Classification (NCBI taxonomy): domain Eukaryota; kingdom Metazoa; phylum Chordata; class Mammalia; order Primates; family Indriidae; genus Propithecus; species Propithecus coquereli. The sequence continues at coordinate 9,457,328 of NW_012153174.1, forward strand.
AGTAAATAATATTATTAATATCCAGAGTATTTTAAAATTTAAAATATATTAAAATATGTGGATATTTAAAAATATTTTGCAGTATGCGCATTAGTCATGCATTCAGGATATTTTTAAAAGTCTAATTTTTAATTTCATAATTCATCCCTATCAAATGTAAAATTATTTTCAGCATGATCTTTTCATATTTAGATATCTCATCGCACAAAATATCGTAGGCCCATGAATGTAAGAACATGTACTTTTAATTCATAAATCTCTCTTGAGTGCTGCATATGAGGTTTCTGTGCTGTAAAATGTTCATTACCTCTTTGGAGTATCGATTTATTCTAGTAGATGTAACTGAGGAGGAACTAAACCCTCATTTGATAGCCCCACATGTTCCATGTTTTCCTCCTGTGATTACCAATGGGGAGAAGGAACAGGCTGCATACTTGGCAATGTCAGCACCTACTTAGATGTTCTGTGTTTGTTCAGATAACTACAAAATAGCAAGAGACCACCAACTATATTAAATTGATAAGGAACATTTCTTTTCATGTTACTAACACTTATGCTATCTATCTTCTATTAAAAAAACAGTTTTGTACTTCCCGGAGAACAAAAATATCTTATTTATCTATTTGAATTTGTCTCTTCTTTACCCACCAGGGAATCTATCAAGCTGAACCTCTGTAAACAAACACGATGCAAGGAGGGATTGCCAAGGCTTTAAATTTGCAAAAAGTATTGGTGTAGGCTGCATACTTTGATGCAATCTGTCTGTGCAATGCCTGATTTCTGTCATGCATCTGTATATTAGACTAAAAGGTGCCAAACACCTGAACATTTGGAAAGACCAGAAAATATTAATCTTTTAAATGTGCCGAAAGAGAGAGAAAAAAAGGAGGCACAAAAGAGAAAACGTGAGGATTGTATAAAAATAATTCAGAGCATAAGAGACAGAGAATGTTTAGGAAATTATACAGAGCTCTCTCTCACTGCCTGCCATTTTATTTTCTGGGATTCTGCCAAGGCAGTAGCTGTCAAACACTGGCGTATATCAGAAATCTCCTGGAAAGCCAAAGGGGACACAGAGACCCAGGGTGTGGGAGCAGAAGGGGCCTTGGGAGTTGGATTTTCCAAGTTCCACAGCTATGTCCTGAGACGTACCACAGTGTGAGAATCAGTTTCCTCATGGTGCTCGAGGTGATGATCTAAAAGATCATTCAGGCATGTGACAGGAACAAGGAGAATGGCTACAGGAAATCACGCTTAGATACAAAATTGCATTTATTTTATGAACGCTTATTGTAATTGACTTATTAACCTGCACCAGCACTCCCTATTTATTTATTTTATCCCTCTTCCATCTGTTCTTCACACTCTTAAACTCTGAAATGAGGAACAGTAGCTTGGGCCCCTTTCTCCCTAGATGGATGTCCATAACCGTGTGCTGTGGACCAACCCTTTGCACAGGCGTCCTGCGGGATAACGTGGCATCCTTCGTGTCAGAGGGTGACAACATTCTCTCCAATCCCATAAATGGTGTGTATTAGATTGAATTTGACTGAATTAATTGTTTTTAATTGATAAACATACTAACTATAATTCTGAATTTGTAGCTCATTTGAATAGTTTATCTGTGATAACTGGGAAAAAGGGCCCAAATTGACTGAGTTGAGTGATCTATTATAAATGCAGATATAATGTAAAATTAATGCATTTCTTAGGAAATCTCTAGTGTTATTTTTAAAATCATATAGTACAATGTTTCTTCTTAATGTTTCATAAGAAGATCTCTCACAGCATCAAGATATCATGGTATGTGCTTGTTGCTATAAATACTTCAATAACATCACAAAATAAGTGAATTCACTAATATTTTGTCTCTTAGACATACGTTTTGTAACCGCAGAACCAGTCAAATCTGGTTTAACTTTTGTGTAGCACGGTTGGGAGTTGTCTTTCAGGGCAGCAAACCCCAGCTTGCAATTCATGTAACCTGAGTGCGCCCAGATGAACCAAGTGCGTCTGATTCGTAACCGCACAGCTGGCCAGAGCGAAAAAGTCAACTACAGGTGGAACCAGAGTACCCGGATCAAGGAACAGGGACTGAATTAAGACGTGAGAGGCGCCCTGTTTTGCTGCAGTATGGGCCTAAGACCAAGGGCCCCTCACCACCACTTTGCACCACCCCATCCGAGCATGCTGGTTGCATTCTCGGTCTCTCCCACTGTTACCCTCTACCAGTAAAACCTATCCCTGCGCCCCAGCTCAGGGAGACAGACGTGAGCATTGACTCCTATCTCCTTGCCAATCGACTCAGAATAAAGCCTTTTCTTTTCTCAAAGCTGGTGCCATGGTATTGGCATCTATGCACATCAGACAGCGAGCCCTTGCTCAGTAACAATTTGAGCTTGATATTCTTAGAATAATGTAGATCCAAAGATGACTCATGTACATTTATCTTTTGAAGTATATAAGCTCTTCTAAGTTAAAAGCTTTTGTCTTCAGTCATATTCTCTCGTGTAAGTACAATACTACTCTACCAACAAGAGTAAAATTTATACTGTTAATAATAGCATTTTCTTTGCCCATTTATTGATTGAGTTCTTTGATTTTTTCTTGTTAATTTTCCTAAGTCTATTTAGATTCTTGTTACCAGCCCTTTATCAGATGTGTAAAATACAAATATTTTCTCCCATTCTGTAGGTTGTCTATTTGCTCTAATGACAGTTTCCTTGGCTGTACAGAGCTTTTTAATTTGACCAGGTCCCATTTATTTATTTTTGTTGCTGCTCTGATTGCTTTGGGGGTCTTCTTCATAAAGTCTTTGCATAGGCCAATGTCTTTTCCCAACATTTTCTTCTAGAATTCTTAAGGTTTCATGCCTTATGTTTAAGTCTGTTATCCATTGTGAGTTGATTTTTGTGAGAGGTGAGAGGTGGGGATCTAGTTTCTATCTTCTGCCTGTGGATATCCAGTCTTCCCAGCACCGTTTATTGAATAGAGATTCTTTTCCCCAATGTATATTTTTGTCTGCTTTGTCGAACCGCTTATATTATCCTGAATAGAGCTTGAGCCCATTCTCTGAAGTGAGGTATCACAAGAATGGAAAAACAAGCACCACATGTATTCACCATGGAATTGGTATTAACTGATCAACACCAAGGTGCTCACATGATGGTAATATTCACTGGGTGCTGGTCAGGTGGGGGGGGTGGGCAAAATCACAACTAATGGATGCAGAGCGCACTGTATGGGAGAAGGGCACGCTTGTAGCCCTGGCTTGGGCGAGGCAAAGGCATTATATGCAACCAAAATATTTGCACCCCCATAATATCCTGAAATAATTAAAAAAATAGCATTTTCTTCTTGGGTGGTTAATATACTCTGAGATCTATGCTAACCTCTTCATATGTTTTATTTCACTTTTTTTATAATCCTGTGAGTTAGTTTTACAGATGAAGAAAGTGATATTGGCACTAAATTGGGGCACAGAAAGTGGCAGGGCACAGGGGAAAGTCAGGATTTTGGACACTACAGCTTGAGCTCCTAATCATTGCAGTTCAATGCCAAGGTACACATTTCAAATTCAAAATTCCACAGCGTGAAAGCATGAAATGTACATGTCTGTGATACGGCAAAGTATATATAAAAGAGAAGCACTGGACTCCTTTTGCCTGTGCAAAATAACTGAATTATGACAAACCTACAGTAGACTTTAATAAAAAGAGTTATTAATTCATAAAAATGAAGTTTATACTCATCTGATGATGTGCTTAAATGACCTATGAGTTAATTCACTATATTCATACATGTGTGTGTATAATTTCAGAATTGGTATACCGTAATATGCCATGTTTTAACTAATCTTGCATTCCTTACTCTTTCATTATGTGTTTTTTGAGTACCATTGAGCTGGAAGACAGACAGAATCATCCCTCCCTCTGGGATGTGTTGTCTACTGAGGCAGACTGAAATACACAAAATAAATGTGCATTCATATACACAGAAACAAATACATTGTTTTACTTTTGCTCAGCACTGGATGCTAATGAATGTAAGATAGAGAGAACTTAGCTGGTTTTGTAACAGGGGAAGCCTAAGAAAAGAAATTTAATATAGAACCAGAAAAAAAATATCAGGGTTATTCAATAAAGGGAAGGAGGTGGAGAAAGAAAAGTGTCACGTGGATAAGTTTCTGCTGAAGGAAATATTTTAAAATTAAGAAATTTTAAGAAATACTTGTGGGTAGATTATTTTAAGAAAAGTTGTGGGTGAGTGGTGGGAGGAGGGATTTGTCGAGATGAAGCTGAGGCTCATCAGGAGAGATGTTTTTCGCCACATTCAGAGATCCGGGCATTACACAAGCTGGCGGAGGAAGCCATTGGGTGACTTGTGAGCAGAGGAGTGACAGAGCCAGTGTGCTTTTTATAGTGACCCTGAGTGCTGTACGGACACCTCCGAGGGGAGCATTTGATACAGAGAACGAGATCGGAGGCTATGGGCGGGGTTGGGAGTTACAGGAGTGGTGAGAAGTCGTCAGATTTGAAAACTTTTAAATTCACCGAGTTGGGTCATTGAAGTGTAAAAACTGCTCTCAGGTTTCAATATGAGACGAAGTTTGAATACTGCTACCAGCTTTTGCCACTAAGAACAATGGAAGAAAATTAAGCTTAGGAAGGAAGATCATAAATTCTGTTTGAGACACATGAATTTGGGCCCTAAAACCAAATAGATATATAAGTTTGTAGATATACATACTTTAATATGTGGGCCTGAAATTTAGAAGAACAGTATAGGAAGGGGTCAGTGTGAACTTTGTAGTCACCAAAGCAACTGAAACTAATGCAGTGTATCATGTTACCTGGGAAGAACCCTTGGAGCATATAGTAGGATTGATCTTTTGAATAGAAGTTCCAAATTCGGAGAAATTCGCCGACAATGCATTTGCCTCACAGCATAAACATAACTACCCAATTTTCCATGTCCCTTTGTTAGATCACAAGCATGCCATCTAGACTCAGCTGATCAAATGCACTCGGGTGAAAGTTCAGAGGTGAGCGACTGAGGAAACCTGTGGAGTAGAACTATCTTTCCAGTGTAGGAGTTAGCAGAGGCTTTGGCCTTCATTGACAGAGCTGGGTACGGTGATTTACCTGCGCTTGCAAACTCCGGTTTCTAATGTCGAAGTTGCACTGGTGTTGGAAGCCACCTGTGAAAGGCCAGTTACAAGTTACTGGCCCTTTGTGTTAAACAAATGGCGACATGGTGATGCTTTGCTTTTTTCCCAGCAAGAGATTTCCACAGCAAAATGTTGAGCATCATTCCTGGAAACTTCATCTTGCATGTGTTTCTTCAGCCATCCTGATGTTATCTGTGAGCAACAACATGGCCTGGAGTAAATATCCTGTCTATATCAAGTAGGCAGGAGGGAAGTGGCTATTTGCAAGTAACAATTTTGACTTAAAAGAGATTATACCTCAGTGCTGTGTGCTGCATATAACAGGATCTAAAGTTGAAACGGAAATGGAGCTACTAGCAGTAAGTACTCAGATATCCCAGCCGGAAAGCATGTGACATGCTATTCAACGGTCTATATTTGATCAATTTTCAGCCATCATACCTTGTGCTGTGTGTGAAGATTTTAGTGGTAGAAAAGTAGTATTTGCCGAACGTTCAGCAACGTTGTTCCAGGCATGGAAGAATTCAAACTATAGCTACCAGTTTGGAAGCACTTATTGGAGGACACACTGCTTTGCTTAGAAGGGTTCTTCCTGCAGGCTGCAATTGAGAAAGATTGAGGAGCCACAAAATAAGCCCCAAAATTTATGTACCTAAAACACAGGTCATCACTAGTCGAGCCAAGTGAAAACCAGTGAGCCAACACCAACCACATTTTTAATTGAAAAAGTGATATTTTAATACAGTTCAACATAATAAGTATTATAATATAGGCATTGTCTGTGAATGGGTAGTCTGCATTGGAAATAAGATTGTGGCCGGAACAATTTTCTAGTAACTCCACAATGGGGATGAGTCCAGTAACAAAAAATAATTTGGAAGCATCAACCTCACCTCTGAGTTCATTACTTAGTCGTCTCGAGGCAGCAATAGCAAGC
>NW_012153174.1:9463484-9475692 GCF_000956105.1 Propithecus coquereli
ATTACTCAAAACAAAAAACAAAATTCTTTTCTAGGATGGTCTTTCACGACTGTCATGACCTGGCTTCCTTTCCCACTCTGACCGTATTTTCTAAAATATAGGCATTATCTGTGAATGGGTAGTCTGCATTGGAAATAAGATTGTGGCCGGAACAATTTTCTAGTAACTCCTCAATGGGGATGAGTCCAGTAACAAAAAATAATTTGGAAGCATCAACCTCACCTCTGAGTTCATTACTTAGTCGTCTCGAGGCAGCAATAGCAAGCTGAATTGTGGGGTGGGAGAAGACCACATACCTGCAGGTATGAAGTTAGAATCTTCAACTTAAAGTTTATGTTTCTAGAGGGACTCTGGCTATGGCCACTGACAAAGGCTCTCTCCTTAACTGAATTTTAGGCTCCTCTAAGCCCTTCTCTGATCAAGTTTCATGCTGAGGCCTTGTTCTTAAGAGCAAGAACCCCTCACCCTGGATATCTGATCAAGTTTCATATCTGTCCGTCCCCCAGGCAATGTCTAATCACAGGCCACTTTTAGCAGGAATCCTGTTAGATCGGTTCGGCCAAAATCCTCTTTACCCTGATGTTCACTCTGAGTAAATTTCCAGCCACCGACCCCCACCCTGCTCCTGGGCTATACATCCCCATTTGTCCAGAGTTGAGCCCAATATTTCTCCCCTTCTATGAAACGCCACAGTAGTAATCTCCCTTGAATAAAGTCATTGTTAGCGTCTTTTTTTTTTTTGAGACAGAGTCTCACTCTGTTGCCCGGGCTAGAGTGAGTGCCGTGGCGTCAGCCTAGCTCACAGCAACCTCAAACTCCTGGGCTCAAGCAATCCTCCTGCCTCAGCCTCCCGAGTAGCTGGGACTACAGGCATGCGCCACCATGCCCGGCTAATTTTTTTCTATATATTTTTAGTTGTCCAGTTAATTTCTTTCTAATTTTAGTAGAGACGGGGTCTCGCTCTTTCTCAGGCTGGTCTCGAACTCCCGAGCTCAAACAATCCGCCCGCCTCGGCCTCCCAGAGAGCTAGGATTATAGGCGTGAGCCACCGTGCCTGGCCCATTGTTAGCGTCTTTAACAAGTGTCAGAATACTTTTTTTTCTTTTATAGGACTTGCCCAATGTAATTGTGGAATAGCCATGAAAAGTCCAGGTGCTTACTAATGTTTTTGTTTGTTTGTTTGCTCTTTGTAGGGGGAAGGGGCACATATATTCCCAAAGGAACCACGGACTCTGGAGGCCCCAGCGTGCTGTTCACTCCTCCATTGCCCCTCGGTGGAGGAATCAGATGCCAGGTCCTCGCAGAGAGTAGAATCGGAGCATTCCTGCTATCTAAGAAAGTTATTCCACTGTTAATTCAGAGACTCCACAGTACGTCTACACACTAGGATTTGAAATTTGCTAGGGACAAATGTTCCCCTTTTTCTCCTTTCCAGAATGGAAGCTTTACGGCAGTTACCTATGTTTATAGATGTTTATTTAAGAAAAAAAAAATGAGTTGACAGCAGCAGGCATTATTACTGGCATGCCCAACATCTGTTCTTTCCACCCTCCTTACCTTTAAATCCTCAATTCTCTCTCATGTCCCTGGGTGCTCAATCACTTCTCCACTAAGGGCAGGGAACAGAGTCTATTTTGTGCAGCTTCTGCAGAGGGTATAATCTTTCTGAACAGAGGGGACATGTGCACTGACATGTGTCCTTTGTCCATCTCCTCTCTTCCTGTGTGGAGTTCAGAGGTGAGTGCAGAGGTAGAGCCGCCATCTGTGGGCATGCGGATGTCAGCACACGGCAAGGGCAGCAGAGCAAGAAGACAAAGGGCTTGATGCTTGATGTCTTCCTGGAGAGGTTGCACCATCGTCGGACCATGTGCCTCTAGATTTCTTGTCGCATGGAAAAATTAATTAAGTCACTGAAGCTGTTCTCTCTTATTGTCAGGTAAAACAATAGTAAACTGCTTTTTTAAAAAAATAGACCAAAAAAAAAAAGAAGAAAAAAAAAAGACCTAGGTTTGGTTTCTGTACATCTGCTCGGCTTGAGGTCTGCCTTTCTTGCTGGCTTATAGGTTCCTGATTTCAACCAAATTTGTAAAAAGTGCAGCCAACACCTCTTCACATATTTGTTGTTCTGCAACCTCCTTCTCCTCTCCTTCAGAAAGTCCAATGCACACATGGTTGTCTGTGGATACGGTCCCATAGCTCATTGATCCCCAATTCAATTCATTTCCTTCATTTTTTTTTCTCTAAATTCTTTAGCTTACTTGATTTCTATGGACTTGCTTCATGTCCACAAACCCTTTCTTCTGTTGTACTCCACTTGCTGTCAATCCCAGTGATTTTCTGTTTTCCTTTAGAGGTTAAACTTTTCGGTTTCAAGATTTGATTCTCATGTACAGTTTTTACTTCTCTCCTAAAAATCTCTCTTATCTTCCTTCACCCATTATATCCTTCTATTCCTGTAGATGTTCTAAACATATTATTGTATTTATTTAAAAGTCCTTAAGAGTTAATCCCAGAGTTAATCTGGGTCACCTGCCTACATATTTGTTCTCAGTAGGACTAAAACATCCTGAAAGCTGTTTTGCTTGATATGACAGTATGAGTAATCTCAAGTCCATATCATGTAATTCTTCACCCTGAACTCCTCAATGTCTTTCCATATTACTCAAAACAAAAAACAAAATTCTTTTCTAGGATGGTCTTTCACGACTGTCATGACCTGGCTTCCTTTCCCACTCTGACCGTATTTTCTAAAGCATCGCCCCTTGCTCATTCTACTTCAGTCGTATTTCTCCTCTTGCTGTTTCAGAAACACGTAAACACCACCCTACCTCTGGCCTCAGCACTTAGTATTTTCTGTGACTTAAACATTTGCTCTATTTCATTTGTCTTTCTCTCTCATTTCGTGCAGTCTCAATTCATATGTCATCGTAGAGGACAGTGGATAGCTTATCTACAATGCAAAATCCATCTCCATTTCTCTCTTTAAAATGCAGTTACAACCACCTGATACATTATGTATGCACAAGTCTATGATCATTTTAAGTGAATTGTATGATATGTGAGGTTTCAAGTGAGGTTCATATTTTGTCCATGGACGTTCACTTGCTCCAGTACCATTTGTTCGAGAGGCTTTCCTTGTTCCAGTGAATTACTCTTGCCCCATTGTCAAAAATCAGGTGGCCTCACATGTGTGGAATTTTTCAGCTCTCGATTCTGTGCCATTGACCTGTGTGTGTATCCATACACCAGTGCCACTGCTGTCCTGATTACTAAGCTGTATAGTCAGCTTTAATTTCAGGTGGAGTGATTCCTCCCATGTTAGTCTTCCTTTAAAGATCACTTAGCTATTAGAGGGTCTGTCACTTTCCATAGAAATTTTAGGATAAGCTTATCTATGTCTACAAAAACCTTGCTGGAGTTTCGGTAATAACTGCATTTAAAACGTAATCAATTTTAGGTGCATTGACATCTCTACTAGGTTAAGTCTCCTAATCCATAAATACAATATGTGTCTTTATCCGTTTAGGTCTTCTTTGAATTCTTTCATCAGCATTTTATAATGTACAGCATACTGATACTGTATATTTTTGGTTAAGTATTTTTTTAATGTTAAGTATATACTTTGTTAACTATACCGGGTTATTTCATTTTCTTTGGAGCATTGGAAACGATAGTTTTATTTTCTGTTTCCTCATGTTCAATGCTGGTATGTAGAAATGTGATTGTTTTTATGTGTTGATATTCTATTAAGTGACATTGCCAAGTTCTAGCAGTGTTTTGTTTTGTTTTTAGATTCCTTGAAATGTCTGTGTATTAATATATAATCATGTCATCTGAAGTAGGTACAGGTTTTTTTTTTCTTTTCTGATCTGTGTGCCTTTTATTTTTAATGTTTACTTATTTACTTTGCACTATAGTAGTACCTAGATTTTCCTGTATCATGTTATTAACCACTGGCAGAGTGAAATCTTCCTTGTTCCTGCTCCTAAGGAAAAGCATTCAGTCTTTCACTATCAAGTGTGATATTAGCTATGGGTTTTTTACAGGTGCATTTTATCAAGTTGAGGTAATTCCCTTCTACTTGTAAATTGCTCGGATTACGAATGAGTGTTATATTTAGTCAAATATAAACTTTTTTTATTCTTCAACTGATAAGATACTACGTTTCCTATGTAGCTTTTTAATAGGAGAAATTACATTGCTTGGTTTAAGAATAGTGAATAGCCTTGTATATCTAGGTGAACTTGGCCATGGAGTGTAATTATTTTCATAGGGTGTTGGATGAGGCTTGCTAATATTTTGTTAAGGATTCTTTTCATCTACGTTCATGAGATATGTTAATCTATAACTTTCTTTTCTTATGATGTCTTTCTCTGGTGTTACTGTCAGTGTAATACTGTCTTTATAAGATGTGTTGAGAAGTGTTTTATCTTTCTCAATTTTCTCAAAAAGATCATATAAAATTCTTCACTAAATATTTGGTAAAATATTATCAAAATTATCTTGGCTAGAAAATTTGAGGGAAATTTTTTAATAATGAATTCAACCATTTACTTGTATTAAAACTGTTTAGATTATCTATTCATTTAGGTTTATTTTAGTATTTTATCTTTTTCAAAGAATTGGTTCGTTTCTCCTTAGTTGTTCAATTTATGGGCATAAAGCTGCTCATAGTATTCCTTTATTATCTTTACAATGTCTGAAGAACATGTTGAAGGATATTGATAATTAAACAATATCCCTTGTTTAATTAATTTCTAATATGAGTGATTTGTGTCTGCTCTATTTCTTTTAGGCTTGCTACAGGATTATCAATTTTATTGACTTTTTTCCCCAAAAAAACCCTGATCTTGGTTTTGTTTATTTCTCTATAGTTTTTTTGTTTGTTTAAATTTTCATTAACTTCTGTTATTATCTTTATTATTTATTTTCTTCTCCTCGCTTTGCTTTCTTTTCTAATTTCTTACAGTAGGAACTGCAGTAGTAGGAGATTTAAGATCATTTACTAAGTAGTTAGTGCTATCAATTTACCCATCAGTACTGCTTTAGTTGCATTCCACATAGTTTGATATGTTATATTTTCATCTTCATTTACTTCTATGTATTTTCCATTTCTAGTGAGACGTTCTCTTTGCCCATGGATTATGTAAATGTGATTTGTTTACTTTCCATATGTTTGCAGATTTTCTGATGACTTTTTGTTACTGATTTCTTGTTTTATTCCATTATAGTAATACTTTTATGATTTAACTTAATTTAAATTTGTTGGTATTTGTTTTATGGCCTAGGACATGGTCTGTGTTGGAGAAGATTCCATGCATTCTTGGAAAAAAATGTGTATTCAGCTGATTTGGGAAATCTATTTTAATTAGATCCTGTTGGTTAATGATATGGTTTAGATCTTTTATATCTTTGCAGATTTCGTGTCTAGTATATCTATCAGCTGCTGAGAAAGGGGTGTTAATTTCCAACTATAATGTAGATTTAGCTATTTTTTTCAGCCTTCACAGTTTATTTCTTATATTGTGAGGTTCTCTTGTTTACATGCATATTTTGTGTATTCTTTGTGTAGCTTTGTTTCGCATGTATGTTGCATCTATATTTTGCATAGTCTCTCTGGTTTTTGTAGTATTTCCTCTGGATATTACAATATGCATATGTGACTAATCAAAAACTGTAGATATCAGTATTATACACCACATGGAGTGAAGTATTGAAGCCTCATTTCTATTTAAGTCGATTTACGTTCCCCACTTTTAAATATCATTTTCATGAGTACTAAATGTTGTAATTTCTGTTTCAGTCAACAAATATGATTTATAGAATCAAGGAGAAAAGGATAGGAACATAGTAATATGTTCCCATATGTCTGACCTGTCTGCTGTTCTTTTTTCCTTCCTAATGTTCCACACTTTTTTCTTTTATCATCTTCATTGTGTCTGAAGTTCTTGCTTTAGTAACTCTCTAACAGTAGGTCTGTTAGAAGCAAATTATTTTCTTTTTCCTTCCTTATTTCTTCACTTTTATTCCTGAAACATAGTTTTATCAGATATAGAACTCACAGTTAATGGTTCTTTTCTTATGGTGCTTTGAGAATAGTGTGCCACTTCCTTCCAGCCTTCATGGTTTCAGATGAAAATCCACTCTTATTAAAATCGGTTTTTCTCTATAAGTAATATGTTATTTGTCTGTTTTCAAAAGTTTGTCTTATTTTTCAGAAGTTTAATATGATGTGTCTTTGCATAGATTTCTTTGTAAGTATCCTGTTTTAGGTTCATGCAGCTTCTTGGATCTGTAGATTTATATCTTCCATCTAATTTGAGAAGTTTTCATCCATTATTTCTTTGAATACTCATTCAGTAACAGCCTTTCTCCTCTTCTTCAGAGACTCCATTGATATTAAAGTTGGACTTTTTATTGTAGTTCAATGGGTTTCTGAGACTGTGTTCATTTTATTTTTCAAACTATTTTCTCTTTATTATTCACATTGGGTAAATTCTATTGCTCTTTCCTCAAATCCACTGATTCTATCTTCTGTCATATTTACATAACTATCAATTCCACCATGGATTTTTAAAAATTTCTATTACTGTATTTTTCATTCAGTTCTATCTATGATTTCCATTTGGTTCTTTTGAATTTTTTTATTTCCTTGCAGCAGGTTTCTATGTTTTCATTTCTTTTAAGGAAGCTTGTAACTGATTGCTGAAATATTTTTATGAAAGCTGCTTTAAAATTCTTGTTGGAAAATTGAAACATCTGATTCATCTTGTCATTGGTATCAGTTTAGAGTCTTTATCATTTAAGTTTTGATTTTTTTGATTCCCGGAATGACAAGTGATTTTTTATTTTACTCTAGTCACTTCTCTATTATGTTTGGAGATTATGAGCCCTATTTGAATATTTTATTTTAGCAAAAACTCTTCTTGTTTAAGTTCAGTTTGTAAGGCCAGGCCTTCTTTTTTGGGCTGTGGTTCCAAGGACAGTTTAATTTTGAGAAACTTTTGATGTTAGTATAATATTCAGAAATGTTCTGGTTGCTTGGTTTATCTAGTGCTTCTCAACCTTCCACTGGTCCCTGTTGGTGTAGCCTGAACAGTGGGAAAGGGTTCCCCGGGGCAGGTGCTAGGTGTCTACCAGTGGGGGATGAAAATCTCAGGTCCACAGAAATGGAAAGATATTCTTCTCAGGCAGTTTTGTGTGGTTCCCCTTCCCATGGGGTCTGGGAGTGCTTGCCGGGCCAGCTGATGGTGGGATTCCATTTGCCAGGGCCACCTGTCCTCCCAGTATCTCTGGGATGAGGGTGAGAAACCTCAGTGTGGTGGAGAAATAAAACATCTCCCTCAGCCAATTATTGTAAAAGGGACTCCTGGTGGATTTCCCTGCCAATGGTCTTGGCTCACCTAGGGTTGTTGGAGGAACTTCTATTCCAACAGGAAAATAAGACCAACCTGCTGTTACATTATGTGTCAGGAAACCAGTGCTCTACATTATCTTTTTTTGTTGGGTATGGGGACAGAAGAGGCTCTGCTACTTTACCATTCCTCTCCTGTGCTCCCAAAGTAGTTTGCTTCCCTCTACTAACTTTCAGAGTTCGTCTTTGGTTTCATCCTGTGTTATTTCCAGGGTTCATACTTTTAATTCCCAAGGAGAACCAGCTCTATGCCATCTTGTCCAGACAGAATATCTCTAATATGGATTTTAATTTGCAGCTCTGTATTTCATTTTCTTACAATTCTTTCATAACTCATCCTAATTATCTTAGACTGGGCCTGGTGCCTTCTTCTCACAGCCCTTTGGTTTTTTCTGTTTAAGTCCTTCTTTTACTTCTGAGTCCTTTCTTCCTCCCTTTATCTCAACAGTGACTAAGCAGATTACTCACTGATGTGGCTCTTTGTCCAGGAACAAACTGTTATTTCTTTTTCCAAATGTTGATAACAGGTTGGCTGTGAAGTTTTCAATCCAGTTCCCAGGTTCCAGTTGTGTTCTCTGGGTATTGCTGAGATAACACTAGTTTTGTCTCTTCCTTTAATGACCACCCTTACCTGCAAGTCTTCCCTAACCACTGTACCAGACGTTCACCAATTGGAGGGCTTACTGTCTTTCCCCAGTTGTTGCACTGCAGGGATAATAGTCTCAGTTTTGAATTCTTGTTTTTCTCTAGGTTTTTCTCACTAATTATTTATGGGATTGGTGATATTATCTGGTTTTTAGGAAACGAGGGCAGTAGAGCAATGTGGTGGGGAAATTGTGCTGTTTCTCATAGCAACTTCTTAGAGAAGGCTCTATTATATTTTGAATTGTTTTAAGAGCACAGGTTTCTATGTCTGTAAAAATGCTTTTAAGAAGCAAAATCTTGCTTTTTTTTTTTTTTTTTTACTTTTCCTTAGGTGATATTATGTCATGACTTGAAGATAGAAGTATGTTGTGATTGAGAACCTAGATAGATTTGATTCCATAATAGTGCCAACTGTCTTAAAATAATGTCTCTTCATCCCAGATACTACCATTAGTTTATTCACCATTCTTCATTCACAGAAAGAAGAGTTTTCACCTCTGCTATGTGTGCACAGTTATGCAGCAACAAGTTAGTAGAGGCTTCATTGGTGTTTTAGGCAGATTATGTTTTGAACTCAACACTTTATTGATTTTATAATTATTTTTCTTTATTATACCAGCACACAGTTCTCTGGTCTTGGTTTAAACACAGAAAAGTTTATTCTCTTAACAACATAACGTATTGCCTCATATTGAAATGTTGGAATTTGTGATTTTGGTAGCAGTATGTCAGATTTCTAAGATGATCCTAAAACAAACAGACACACAAAATAACTTGGCATCTCTTTGCTATCACTGAAGAAATGTCATTGATTTAAAATTAATCTACAATAATTATTGGTGTATTTTACTCCTCATTCCCTTCCTTTGAGACTACTTTTTTTCCCTTAAAGCAGGTATTTCTTTAGCTACTGTCATATAGGCAGCATGATTCTAAGAGCTTTTATGAGAAATAAATAATAAGAATAAATCCTACTCAAAGAAACTTACTGCATGTTTGTGTAGACAAAGCTAATACTTAAGCATATATTAGGAAACATTTTTTGTTGTTGTTAATTTTATGAAGGGCACATTAGGAAAAGGAAACAGGAAGGTGACTTTGAGTAATCAAAAAGGTCATTAGAGTAGAGTAGGAATGAGCAGATCCTCATGAAGAATACATAGAATTTCACTTATAATTTTTTTTTCTGGAGACAGATTCTCTGTTGCCTGGGCTAGAGTGTCATGGTGTCAGCCTAGCTCAGAGCAACCTCAAACTCCTGGGCTCAAGCGATCCTTCTGCCTCAGCCTCCTGAGTAGCTGGATCTACAGGCATGAGCCACCATGCCCGGCTAATTTTTTCTATATATGTTTAGTTGTCCTGCTAATTTCTTTGTATTTTGTGGTAGAGATGGGGTTTCACTCTTGCTCAGGCTGGTCTCACGCTCCTGAGCTCAAACAAACCACTACGCCTGGTCCTTCACTTATACTTTAATGCTACATTTTATTTTAATACCAACTATTGAACCATTGGCAGAGTCGACTGCTAAAGACTGGATATACAATGGTGAAAAACATAGCAAGGTGAAAGTTCTATAATGAAGATAATCCTCTCAAAACATAAATAAAATAGAGTAGAATCAGTGTCATTTAGCTGAGATCTATTGTCTGAATAGGGACAAGGACATGTGTAGTTAGCCTACAGGTGAGTTAATAGATGTCAAGCTTTTCTACATAAAGCTACCTGGCATCTATTGCCGCTATTGGTATGAGAGTCTATTGTTCCTGTAGGTTCTGTTAAAGTATCAAGGATATGTATATGCGTTGCCTCAGAAGGTAAAGCACATCTTCACATTTGAACTGCGGTGGATGTGGAGATGTGTTGCCCAGATCCCCTCTGATGAAGAACTTCTCACCAGAGCTGCTGGGAGTACCATCAGTAGACAGTCTTCAATGTCAGCTCTTTCAAGATTGCCTGAGCTACCGAGAAGTGACTTGTTCTAGGGATGGCCGTACTCCTTCCTGTGGCAGCCCCATTCCATGAGGGATGCCAGAGTCTAAAGGCCCAGCCTTCTTGCTCAGTGGAGACGACACCTAGCTCTGGAGCAACTCCAGGGCTTTCTGAAGCTGTCCATGTGTCTGCATTGCCTCTACTTCTCTCTCTGCCCAATCTGGCTTCCTTGCTTCCCTTCTACAGGTCTGAGACCAAGGGCATTCCTTAATAAACACCTTGCCTGCTAAACTCAAACTCTAAGTGTCTTCCTGGGGATCTTGGAGTTGGGACGAACACATTGAGTTAGAGTTAAAAGGAGATCATAAGACATTTCCACACACACTGAGAGTGGGTTTAGTTATCTTTTGTTTTGTTTTAGGAAAATTCAACCTGTAGCCATATACAAGATGATTAGAGTCAGCAGGACATAGCTCTGTGAATAACAGATGGCAAACAATGCAAATTGTAGAAACATGATATAATGAAAATCTGACTGAGTTCTGGCAAAGGTAATCTACAAAGACATCATGGAGAGAAAAAGTGACTGGCCTCTACTTAAAATAAAGGAAGGGGAAGATTTAAAAACTCTCTCCAAAATCCTATGCTAAGAAAAAAAAGAACTATTGTTTCTCTTGACATAAAAATAACAAAAGAAGTAAAAACTTTGTGGCTAACACAATAAATTAAATAAATATATTCATGGGAGGGGGTATATATGCTCAAAAAATTTTACATACTTCAAAATCTCTCATCCTAAAATTTTCTTTTATTTCACATTTGTACCTTAATTTTTCAAAACTTAAATGAAATTTAATTTTACATGGACCCTTATTTTAATTTTTAGCTAATAATAAACTCCCATTAATTTGACTTCATAATTTATTTTTTGTACATGCTTTCAAGCACATGTAATCAAAAAGTTTGGAGAGAATTTAAAGGAATTTAAATATTATATAGGTTAGTGTTTCTCAATTGTAGCAGAATCACCTGAGTTTGCTGGGGAAAAATGTAGATTTCTGGATCCTACCTTCAATCTACTCTCTTTTATAAACAAAATACCTTAGGATCTTTATGTAGAGCAGTCAGAGAATCACTGCCGAAGGTGATGAAGATTGTACCTGTCCTTAGAACTGTCTACTGGTCATGTTCAAGTTCTTCATAAAGCATAAAAATTAAATTTGCAGAGAATCCTAATATATTTAAATCATTTCCTTATAAAACCAGTTACCTAGGAAACAAGGAGGAGTCTGAAAGTCAGTAATGAGGCCATTAAAATCTATTGGCCACTTAGGGGGTGGGAATAGGTCATTAACTTAGAATATACAGAAAAATAGAGAAGGGAGGAAGGACCTTTCAGCTTGAGAAATCTATTATTGAGGAAACCTCCTTATGTCCAGACTAAGGAATCTGAATGATTGTTCTAGTGAGGGAAATACACAATTGAAATTGAGAATGATTTTTTTCTACCACTGTTCCAAGAGTGTAATATGAAAATGGGCTTATATTTGTAAGTTGTAGCTCAGGAGGCTGAGGCAGGAGGATCGCTTGAGTCCAGGAGTTTGAGGTTGCTGTGAGGTAGGCTGACACTGCAGAACTCTAGCCTAGGCGACAGAGTGAGACTCTGTCTCAAAAAAAAAAAAAAAATTATAATTTGTAAAGTTATTTTTGATTTAAGAAAAGCAAAGATAAACATAGAAGTTATGGCTAGCAGAGATACTGTAATGCAAAACTAAAAATATAAGAAAGAAAGAAAAAAAATTAAAGTCCCTTGGTTATTATTTTAAAATGCAGGCTCCTCAAAATATTTTCAAAGCAACCAAGGGAAAGACAGTTCTGAGGGTAAAATCCCAGCAGCGTTTCAGAGAGAGAAGGGCCAAAGTTGGGATATTTATTAGGATTTTATAGTATGGTTTAAGGCAGGTCTTCCAACGTAGGGGGATGTGATTAGGACTGGGGGACACAGCACAGTGAACTTAATGGGTTTTTTAAGAGGTTCCTAATGTTACGGCAAGTGTCAGTGACCGGTCCCAGGGGAATAACTGAGCGGCACGCAGAGAGTTGGAGGGTCAGAAAGTTTAATTGCCTGCGGCCCAGATTGGGGTCAAGCCTTCCAAAATCTGAGCACCTCTTCCAGGTTTTTGTCAGGTTTTATACTTTTTTGGGGGGGGGGTTACTCTT
>NW_012153174.1:9475912-9488356 GCF_000956105.1 Propithecus coquereli
GGTCAAGCCTTCCAAAATCTGAGCACCTCTTCCAGGTTTTTGTCAGGTTTTATACTTTTTTGGGGGGGGGGTTACTCTTAACAAATCACACACAAGGATAAATGATTAACCAATTAGCAAAAAGATTTAAAAGATATCCAATAAACAATAATTTTTACAAGCAGTATAATTATGATAGGCTTATAACAAATAGTATAGTTATGATAGGTTTATAACAAACACTATAGTTATGATAGGTTTGCAGCTTCATTTAGCTGTTTTGCGGTTTTAGCTTGCAAGGCTGACAGGTGTCAGCGTCTACTTTAGCTGCTTTGTGGTTTTAAACAGAACTGGCATGGAAATTCCCCAACACTAAAATGAGTAGTGACATTATTTGCAATGCTGATCTTCCCAGTAAGGTATTTTTTGTAAGAGCAAAGCTACACTGGTGAAAGCAGTGGAAGAATAAAGTCATGTTATATATACAATAAATTGTGTGAGTACAGATGTGTTTCATTTTCAGGATGCAGAATTTTTAAGCTTTAGAATACACCGAAGTTTTAATCACATACTTTGTTGAGAAATATTATGTAAGTGAATAAAATAACATCGTAAATTAGCTAGTAAAGAGACAAATGATCAAACTAAAAATTTGTGATCGATTAGAATTTACCGTGAGTTTAATGCTATATCCAACACTGTATGTAAATAGAGCTAATAGCAAAAGTAGAAGAAAGTTTTAATAAGAAACAAAGGCATTCTCTAGAATAACTCTCTCTTCTAATTGAAGTGCCTCCTTATTAAGCATGTTAGTTTCAACAGTGGCCAATTCTGTAGAAGCAAACAAAGACCAATCAAATGAGAACAAAAAGAGGCTATTTGCTCACAGCTTGCTGTGGAAAGATAGTCAGCCACTCACTCGCATTGAGAGAGACTTAAAGGCAAGCCAGTGAGAAAGCTTTCTAGTAAACAAAGGGCAGGCCACAGGCGGTTTTGGTCACCCACATGCGGAAGGTGGGGGCAGCCAACTAGTGTGGGAGACTCGAATATGTTGCCTGCAAATATGAAGAATTGTTGAGCAGAAGGCGATTAAGCAGCAGCAGATGCAGGAAATCTCTCTGCCCTCCCTGCATTTGCCTAAGAGCAGGACAAAAATCTACAGACAAAAGACATCCTACAGCCACCATCTAACAGAGAGAACAGAGGCTGACTTTAGACCCTCATCAGCCTAGAGATGATATCAGGCGGGTCTACAGTGACAAGTTTTATTAACTAGACTTTCAGTTCTTTTCTTTTGTCTTAGGCTTTCTCTACAAATTTACTGTTCTTTGTTGTTTTGTAACAGAGGAAATGGCCTGAAAAAAAGGGTAAAAATGTTTTATGAGCTGTCTCTTTAAAACCTCCCCCACTCGTTTTTAAAATTAAAACCTACATCCCTGCCTCAGGCCAGTGATCAGGAGGGGCAGGGAAATGTCCTTTGTTCTTTGTACCACAGGAGATGGCTCAGCAGAACTGTCCAGCGGAGGTCCGGAGGTCCAGGCGGAAGTCACAAGATTGTCTTTGTTGGAGATGGGATGGATCAGGAACATCAACTGTCAAGTACCCTGATGCTGAAAACTCTCCCTTTAAAAGTCCTGTATTTTGCTTATGATTAGGACAATGGCATTTTAAGACAGGAGTCCCCATCCTCCTCATTTGCTACAAATTGATAAACTCCTCTTTCCTTTTCCTCAACCACTTGTCCTCGTTCTCCTGATGCAGGCTCAGGAAAAAATGCCCAACTTTAGGTCACAGAATTTGGTGTCCCTAGGTGAGCCATTGGCACCCTGGTGGAACAGCACCTCACAGCTGCTGGAAGATGTGGGGAGCAGCCCCAGGTCAAGCCATGGGTCTTTGCCAGTGGAAGTGACCTTTTTTTTTTTTTTTTTTATTGAGGTGAAAGAGTAAGAGACCTCCCTAGCAGCTGCCAGACCCTGTTTTAGCTCTGGGAACTCCTGTCTTTTTTTCCTTGATATTGGATGAAACTCCAACCAACCTGAAACTTGCTGGGGAAAAAGAAACTTATCTGGGAAGTATCTGGAAAACTTCAGCCGTCTGTTTAAGTTCTCCGGTGTGCACACAGAGACCCTTGCTTCCACCCATTTGGGAGTTTTTCAGACCTTCCTGTTGAATTTGTTTGGAGGCACCATTTGGGGTAGAAGTCATGAGGTTGAGTGGAACTAGGGAACCTGGTTTGGTTTTCAAGCTCATCTGTGGTTCCCGGGGAAACTGGGGCAGAGGGGGTGGATTCCTCTTTGTATCACGAGATGTTGGTTCTCATTTGACAGAATTTGGTTCTCGTTTTGTGGTTTCTATTTGGTAGGCCTTGGCATTTTTGTGTTGGGAATTCCCGGTAGTGTCTGTATTTATTATTTGTGAGTTTTGTTTCAACATGGAAGGCTCCATGTCTGTTTCATCTGACAGTCCCTTGGGAAAAATTTGGCCAAATGGTCAACTTATAGCTATGAACCTATGTCTAAACAAAGAATAGTGCATTATCATATTACTGCTTGTCCAGCATACGTGTTGGGGTATGAGGAGAAGTGGCCATTACGTGGAACCTTAAATTATTATATGAATACTATCTTAGAGCTGGAATTATTTTGTCAAAGATCAGGTAAATAGGACAGTATCTCATATGTACAGTCTTTTATGTAATTGCATAATAAAGAGGCTGAAAGTCCTAGGACAAAGTTAATGGTACAAAGGAAACCTCCACCCATAGCTAGGAAGGGGAGCCAGATCCCGGATGACAAAATTGAGGAAGAATTAGCCAGATTAGACCTCATGAACCCTTTAATATCCAAATTTCACTGAACCTCCCCATCCCCCTCCCCCATCAGCTCGCCTGTACCTTCCACCACTGGTATAGGGGCCCACGGTTGGGGAGGGCAGGGCTAGGGCCGATTCCTCAGTCCTATGCCCCCCAGGTTACAACTGGGGAATAGGAATGGTCTTCCCTTCCAACCCCAGCAGTGAACTCAGTTTGGTCAGAGGGCACCCATAGCCAGGGCAGGGCAATTTCCATTGCAGCAGTATCCCATAGGAGGCTTGAATGTACAAGGACAGCAGGTAGGGTGTTATTGGACTTACATTCCATTTTCTACCTTGGATTTATTGAATTGGAAAAACTCAAACCCAACTTATAGAGAGCACCCCAAGGGAGTGACAGAGTTGTTTATAACCATCTTTGTGACACACTATCCCACTTGGGCAGGTGTGCAGACCTCACTGAAAATATTACTTACTGCACATAAGTGTAGACTAGTGGTGGACAAGGCCAAGGAGGATGCACAGCATCTCCAAGGCGAGGATCCTTAGCAACCCCCCGATCCCAGTGCTGCTGTTCCAAGGGCAGAACCAAACTGGGATGGAAGTGCTGACACAGGCAGTGTGAGAATAAAGCATGGCCGAAAGTGTGCCCCGGCAGGCCTGCGGAGGGGAGTGCCCCGGCAAAGGAGTTTGATCAAGTTCCAAGAGTTACAGCAGAAAGCGAATGAGGATCCCTCTGAATTTCTGGAACACATCTAGCAGGCATATCTGAAATATAGAGATGCAGATCCAGAAGCCCCTCAAAACGTGGCGTGGCTAATGAGACTTTCATAGGGCAGAGCCCTCCAGATGCAAGGAGAAAGCTGCAGTGTGTGGAAGGAGCGATTGGCATGAACCCCTCCCAGCTGGCTGATATCACCTTCAAAGCATATAACACCAGGGAAGAACAGAAACTGAAACCTGTGTACATTCCATTAGCTGAGCCAACCAAGGGTCCTTTGAAATGGTCAAAAACAAAGCGCAGGAAAGGCCACCCCAGAGTGAGGCATACTTAGTGTGCTTTTTGTAAAGAGGAAGGACATTGGAAAGAGCACTGCCCAAAGTTGCAAACGGCTCCAGGTAACAAGAAAATCCCAGGAGAGCAAATGGTCTTTCGAGTCTGGGACTCGGATGATGAATGAGGGGACCCAGGGTCCATGCCTCCCTCAGCGCTCCGATCCAAATATCGCCACAGGAGCCCTGGGTAAAACTGACAGTGGGAACTCGACTAGTGGACTTTTAAATTGACACAGGAGCTACTTTTTCTGTCCTCAACTCTAAAATTTCCCTTAGTGAAAACACGGTGGCAGAGGTTGGGGTGACTAGTCAGACCCAACAATGACCCATGCTGCAAACTTTTGAGAGCCAACCGGAAGAACAAAAACTGAGACACAGTTTTCTGTACATGCCAGGCTGTCCAGTACCTCTTCTGGGCCAAGATGTGTTACGCAAGTTAAATGCGCAAATAACCTTTTCTCCAGAGGAGCAGCAGCTCCACCTGTAGGCGCCCACTGAAAATACTCTCCAGTCTCAATGTCTACTCATGGGAAGAGAAGAAGAGACAAATTCTGTTCCTCCCCCAACCATGTCTACCAAACAGTGAGTGCGTCCATATGGGCGTATGGGACCTGGGAAGGGCAATAACAGCCACACCAATTACCGTTTTCTTAAAAGAAGGGGCCTCACGCCCTCATAGGAAATAATGCCCCCTTATAAAAGAAGTGTTGGAAGGATTCCAACCTATCAACAGATTTCTAGAACAGGGACTAATTTTTCCCTTTCAGTGTCCTTATAATACACTGATTTTACCCATGAAGAAGCCCCATACAAATGAGTATATTCCGGCAGGACCTACATGCTCTTAGTGATATTGTACAAGACATCCACCCTATGGTGCCAAACCCATATACTCCTTTGACAACAATACCAGGTGACTGTGAATGGTACTCTGTACTAGATTTAAAAGATGCTTCCTTTGGCATTCCTTTGGAGAAGGAGACCCAACTCTTTTCATATTTGAATGACAGGATCTTGAACTAGGATGACACCACAGTACTGCTGGACTGTGTTGCCTCAGGGGATTAAAAACTCCTCCCCTATTTAGTGAGAACTTGGCAAGAGACCTGTGGAACCTGCAATTGGATCAAGGGATTCTGTTACAATATGTGAATGATTTACTTATAGCCAGCCCTGATTATGATCATTGTCTTCCAAATACAGTGTCTGTGCTAACTCATCTAGCCTTATGTGGCTATAAACTATCACCAAAAAAGGCACAGATTTGCAAAGAAAAGGTTACCTATTTGGGATTCCAAATTAGCAAGAGAACTCACAGCCTATTATCAGACTGAAAGCAAGTCACCTGGAATCTTAAGGTGCGCAGAAGCAAAAGGCAACTGCGTGGGTTCCTAGGAATGGCGGGGTTCTGTTGCATCTGGATCCCACACTTAGGACTAATAGCAAAGCCCTTGTACGAGGCCCTGAAAGGAACAGATGTGGAGCCCCTTACCTGGACCACTGACTGTCAAAATGCCTGTGAGAGACTAAAGCAGAGTCTTATGACTGTCCCTGTTTTGGGGTTATCTGACTTTCAGAAAGAATTTAAATTTTATGTTTATGAAAAACAAAGAATGGGACTTGGAGTCTTAGTGCAGATTCTGGGAGATGTCCCATGGCTAGTGGCAAACTTGTCAAAGCCTCTGGACAATACTGTGAGAAGATGGCCTCCTTGCCTCCAGGTAGTAGCAGCTACCTGTGACTTATTGCAACAGGTAGAAAAATTCACCTTAGGACAATCTTTTGTAGTATATACACCCCACCAAGTTCTGACTTTATTAGAACAGAAAGAAGGTTATTGGCTAACTGTGGGAAGCCTGGGAAAATATCAGGCCATCCTTTTGGATAATCCCAATGTTAAATTAAAGGCTGTGTCTACTCTCAATCCAGCCGAAGAGAATGAGCCTCTGCAGCATGACTGTTTAGAGGTTCTGGAGACTGTCACCTTTTCACCGATGGGAGCAGTTTTATGGACAATAGACAATGGAGGGCTGGATATGTGGTGGTCACAGAATAAAGGGCGCTGGAAGCATTGGCACTGCCACCTGGGACTCCAGCCCAGAAAGCTGAGCTGATTGCTTTTACAGAGCTCTTCAGTTACCCAGAGGGAAAAAGGTAAACATTTATACAGACTCTAAATATGCTTTTACGGTCATGCGTGCTCATGGTGCCATTTGCAGGAAAGGGGGCACCTGACTGCAGGAAATAAGGACATCAAGTATGCCACTGAAATAATGGCCCTGATACAGGCTGTGGCTGAGCCCAAGCAGGTGGTCATCAGGCACTGTCCTGGTCACCAAAAACGGAGACGCTTATGTTGCAGAAGGGAATCAAGCCACCAACAGGGCCACTACGAAGGCCACTAAAGGTGATTCGTTCCTCAGAGCCTTGATACCCCAGGAGGATTTAAATCAATATAAACCCCACTACGCTGATGAGGATGAAGAAAGAGCTAAATACTGGGGCTTGAATTTGCAGAAGCCAGTCCCCAGGATCACCAGCAGGACACGACTAATAGCTCTGCACTTAGAGGCCCCGTGTTTCTTTCTAGCCCAGCCCTGTATTGGACATTGTGTGCAAGGCGACAGTCTGTTTTGCCTTTTCAGTCCTCACTGTTGTAGTTGTTGCTTATGACTTTTTCTCTACCTGGAAATCTGTTTAAATCTACTATCAAAGCTTTGTAATGACAAAAATAAGTATAAACCTTCCATCTAAAACATCGCCCCAATTCAGCAGGAAGTAGCTGGATGACTGTTGCCCCTCCTCCCATAGGTATGGAAGGACAAAATTGATGGTGGGGACTAGGTAAGTGAGGGGACAGCCTGAAAAGAGAGGGTAAAAATGTTTTATGAGCTGTCTCTGTAAAACTTCCCCCATTCTTTTGGGAAATTAAAACCTGCATCCCCACCTCAGGTGAGTGATTAGGAAGAGTAGGGGAGTGTCCTTTGTTCTGCAGGAGATGGCTCAGCAGAACTGTCTGGGCAGAGGTCCAGGGGTGGAGGTCACGAGACTGTCTTTGCAGGAGATAGGACCGATCAGAGCCATCAACTGTAGTACCCTGAAGCTGAAAATCCTCCCTTTAAAAGTTCTGTATTTCTGCTTATGATGAGGATGATATTTTAAGATAGGAGTTCCCATCCTCCTCATTTGCTGGCAAATTAATAAACTCCTATTTCCTTTTCCTCAACCACTTGTCCTCATTCTGATGTGGCCTTGGGGACAAGTACCAAACTTTTGGTAACAGAAGATGTTATATCAGCTGGAATTTAAAGCTACCTTTTCAAAAACTACTCATTCCCTGGCTGTCTCCTATGTGGTGTGGTCTGAATATGTCCCCTCAAAATTCGTGTGTTGAAACTCAGTAGTCAGAATGATAGTCTTAAAAGGAAGGGCCTATAGGAAGTTATTAAGTCATGAGACAGAGCCCTCATGATGAGGACCAACGCCCCTATAAAAGAGGTTGGAGGGAGCACCCTGCTGCGTCTGCCCCTTCCCACACACAGGGACGCCACACGAGATGCCATCATCAAAGCAGAGCAAGCCCTCGCCATACCTCAAGTCTGTGGGCACCTTGATCTTACCTTTCCAGCCTCCAAAACCATGAGAAAAAAACTATTTTTTGTAATTATAGAAGCCTGAAACGACTAAGACAATGTGTTTATAAACTTCCATTTGTTTTTCTGTTGTTAATGAGTCTTTTGTTACAGGGTCCGTTCCAACTAAGAACTTAGGAGGGTTGAAGAAAATATTATTTTTCTCCCCTGCACTAGAAGCTGGGCATGCTCTGTGATTGGTTTGGGGAGAATCTTTATTTTTTCTCTGTCTGGTTCCAAGTTGAAAGTAAGAACATAAAAAACAGGGAAGTGTCAGTCACTGGCCAGGTTCTGACCATTCTGGGCCAACTTCTATAGCAGCTGTAGGTCAGGGCTCTGTTATCATGTACGATCTGGTCATTGTCCACCTGTCTATTCAGTATCTCAATATATTAGAGGGGGAAACAACCAACTTTATTATCAGGAACCTCATTCTAGGTTTACTTTTCTGTCCAGGTGTCCCGTACAAATCATTTAACTTTTAAATATGCAAATATGCTTTCTCCCCTAGCAGCAATCAACGTAATATTTTTGTTGAGATTGAGTTGCTGTCTTTTTAAATGACTGTTTTATACTTATCTTTGTATAACAAAACCTAACCTAAGCTCCTATGCACATCCAAGTAGAGCACAATGCTTGCCTTTTGCTCAATAGTCATATTACAAAATTAATTTTAATTTAAAATTAATATGTGGACATTTTATCTTTTTAAAATATATAATATTATGGATAAATCTAATATCCCCTTTGACAATTACCACTGGTTTTGAAAATATAACTGTTTAGAGAAAATAACTGTCTTACAGAGCTTATGATATATTATATAGAGCTCATTGTATGCCAGGCAGTTTTTGAACAACTTTATGAGCTAGTTGCTTTATTATCCCCACTTTACAGATGAGGAAACTGATGCAGAGAGAGGTTTTCATTTAGCTCATGCAGCCAACATCTCGTAAGTAATAGAGCCAGATTCAAATTCAGGGTAAAAAGCACCTGCGAAGCTTCGCGTTGCCTTCTCATCACAATCCCACTACCTCAGGGTAACCACCAACTTGCTTCCTGACAGCATAGATTCATTGTGCCTGTTTATATATTTTATATAATCTGATAGTAAACATTTGTTTAAACCCCATACATTTTGTTGAGTGTTATGTTTTGAAATTCATTCATGTTTGCTGCCTATAGTTGTAGATCATTCTCTTTGCTGTGTCCTGTCGTGTTAATATACCTTAACTTAATTTATCATTTAACTGCTAATGGGCATTTGAGTACTTCAAAGTTTGTGAAAATTATGACTAGTGCAATATGAACATTCTCATACGTGTTTTTGGTAAACGTATGCACCAATATCTGTTGTGTATTTAACTAGGAGTAGAATTCCTGTATTAGATCATGGAGTACATACATATCTATCTTTAGCAGACACTATCATCTAGTTTTCTTGAGTATGCTATCAATTTACCAACTCGGCATACAGTATGTGATATATGAGAGTTAAATTTACTCCACATATTGCTGGACCGTGAGGATCTATACAATTTCGACTTGACGGAAGGAGATAGATATGTGCCAGATAATTTTAATTTACAGTTCTCTTCATTAGCTGAGTATGACTTTTTTGTTAACTTCCCAGGTGTAAGAGTGCTTACGTGAGTTTTGCATGAGAAAGAACCCTCTAAAACACCTCTTGCATATATTTGCATACATTTTACATAGGATAGTGCTCTATAAAATACCCTTGCATTTAAAACTAATGTGCATTTGTTTTACACTTTCAAAAACATCTTAACATGCATTATAACACATGATTTTATAACACATGATTTTCAAAAGAAGATTTTGATAGCTTCAAGTTTGCACAATGAATCACCTGGAAGAAAAGCAGTCACTACCTAGTAGCAAGTTCAGTACGTACGACAATGTATTTCATAGCATTTCCTTAATATCCCACCTACTACATTAACTTCTTACAATATTTCAAAACAGTACTAAATTCCAATATTGAAGAAGTAGATAATACCTTGAAAAAAGTATTGACTAAAACAATAGCCCAATGGATCTATAAAAATATTTTTAAAGGAATGATAAACATCGACATAGATTATCTTGACCAGTTTAAATATCATACATATTTTTAACAATAAGTACACACTTTCTGAGGAATCGATTTACA
Organism: Propithecus coquereli; assembly: GCF_000956105.1. Classification (NCBI taxonomy): domain Eukaryota; kingdom Metazoa; phylum Chordata; class Mammalia; order Primates; family Indriidae; genus Propithecus; species Propithecus coquereli. The sequence goes on from NW_012153174.1 coordinate 9,485,564, forward strand.
TTTCTGTAAGATAAGACAGTATTATTTACTTGTCAGAAAAAATAATACTTACAGGTACTGATGTATTTCCAGTTGTGAAGGCTTTTGTAAAATGAGATCAATTTACTTATTTCTATTTAAAGTCCAAAATAGCAACACGAGAAAATGTGAATCATTTAAATCGGCTACAGCTATAGTAGAAAAATACAAAACCATTGGAGTATAAAACTTTGAGAACTGTTTCTTAAAGATTAAATTACCTTAGAAATAGATAGTTCCCTGTTCATCATTTATCTTAAAAGTAAAATTTTATTCATTTTACTTATTTCCTTGAGGAACAGTCAACATAACAGTTGTGTATACATATGAATCCCAAGTCTGACATCAAAATAGAAATTGTAGCTGAAGGATGCTACTTGAAATTCTTTGATGATTTGCATATTAATACCAAGGTTCTAAGGTTCTAAAACCTGAAACAAATGGAAACTTTTCAACACCAAATAGTGTATGATTTTTTAGACATCACAAAGTCACCTCTGAATATTTAATGCCCGGCAATTTGGAAATGGGTTCCGCAGAGGGAAAAGTTTTAGTAACATGAACCATTGACAGAGAAGCCAGCTGAAAGTCACTCCCTTATTCACTCTTTAATTTTCTTTTTAAATGTTTACTGAGCATCTGCCATGAATGCCCAGAACTGTGCTTGTGAGGGGGCCGCCCGCAGCCAGCGTTTCTGAAGAGATAGGTCCGGTCGAGGTGTGGAATGTTTCTGATCATGGAACCTTTCAGCAATCCCGACAGACCAGACCAGCCTGGGGGTCTTGAGTGACTTTCAGAGTCCGCACTGAGAAACCAAAACAAGGAGTCCTGAAGTGGAAATGTGGGCGTGGCTTAGCAGCTGCCACACCTGACTGACGTAGAGAGGCAGGCTCTCCGCTTGTTCAGCCTGGATCTGTGTCAGGCCAGTTTTTGTTGTTAGGGTGTACGAGACGTCACCTAAGGCAACTGGTCTCACAACAGTCAATGTTTTTCCAGACCACAAAGTAGACCTTGAATTTATGTTTTTTTTGTAGATAGAACATGGATATAGGGTAATGAACTTATAAACTCTTCATGGAAATCCACCTACAAGACTATGAAAAAATATGCTACTGTGGATGTTGCCAGTGAATAGCAGAGCACCCTGAAGTACTCGAACACCTGGTCTTCAGAATCTTCTCTCTTGGCATTTTTTCCTTCTTCTTTAATATAGCACTTTACAGAGATATTCATTACCAGTGACTTTGAATGATGACACTGGTGTTGGATCAGGGGTCAGCGCTGCACCATGCTCAGTGGAGAATGATATTCTCGCACTGTAGATCCAATAGTGTCTTGTGCAGTGAACACGTGCTTCTTAATGAGTGCATACAAAAATGGCTAAAGCAAGATCACAAAAGAAACAGAAACCAAAATCATTTCTTCTTCTTCTTTTTTTTTTTTAAATCCGCTCCAGGTCTACAAAAAGCGTTTATAGAAAAATGACATCTTGAAGACCCAGTCAGGTAAAAATGTTGGAGGTACAGCCGCCCGTGTAATTTTTCATCCACACAAGAACACATTTAAAAGCAAAAGCAGCACCATGAGTGAATGTGTCAGGACACTAGTTACAGATCGTGGCGGACCTGGATCAGAGTCACTGATTGTAGGCTAAGTGTCCCCCCCATACGTAGATAATAAATAAAATGAAACCAGGAGAAAAAGCACAGTTGTTTTAAAGCACAGGCTTTATCTGCTCTGGGTTGTTTCTACTGGCTCGGATGCATCAAGATAGAATCCTCCGGATGTATTTGATGGCCGCTCCCCAGGAATGACCATCTTTTTGGATCTCAATTCCCCCCATGTGCCTAGCCAAAAGAAATGCTGTATATTCTGGGCACCAGCTGTGGACCGCTGCCTCCTCTCACACTCCCGATCACTCTCGGTCACAGTCAGCTGCCGGTGGACCTGCATCTGAAGAAATTTCAGTCAGAGCACTGCTCAGGGCAGCCAAGCGCTGGTGTCAGGGCAGTCTCGCCAGCGTCCTTAGGCTGGAGCCGCACGGGAGACGTTGTAGTGCTGAGATCCTTCCCTCAGTCAAACCATTTAAAGACTTACAACTCTAACGGTAAAGTCTTTCTCTCCAAAATCCCTGATACACTTAAATATCATGCTCTGTCTCCCTTGAAACCTCAACAGCTTCAGCACCAACCGAGAATCTCATGTAGATTCAGCTAACTGAATAACATCTTCTGTCTTCATTTCCTACCAGATTGTGTTCTTTCTTTAAAATTATTCCCTAAATTTACTAAGCAAACTTTTGTATTTTCAAAGGTATTATTTGAAGCAGTCATTGTACAACATATCCTTTCTACAAAACAAAAGCAACAGTTCTCTACTTTTGCTTTTTAAACTACTGTACAGCTTACTCAATACACAGTTTGGCCCTAGGAAACAACTTGTACTTATCTCAAATGTCAGTGTTTAGTGAAGAGAAAAACTTTAGAATATTATACTCTATATTGAATTATAGTCCATGATTCTACAGTTTGTTTTGAGCTACAAAAAAAAAAAAAAGATTTTTCTCTTTGGCAAGCCCTAGTTTCACATGCAAACATAAACACATATATAAAAAGTATGTGTATTACCTAAAGAATAGACACGATGGTCCATGAAACACAATAGAGACCCAGAAACAAACACAAATCTAGTCATCTGATTTTTGCCAAAAGCACAAAGGCAATTCAGTGAAGAAAAGGTAATCTTTTTTTTTTTTTTTTTTTGAGACAGAGTCTC
>NW_012153174.1:9489236-9506980 GCF_000956105.1 Propithecus coquereli
GCCACCATGCCCAGCTAATTTTTTCTATATATTTTTAGTTGTCCAGATAATTTCTTTCTATTTTTTCTTTTAGTAGAGATGGAGTCTCGCTCTTGCTCAGGCTGGTCTCAAACTTCCGAGCTCAAACAATTCGCCTGCCTCGGACTCCCATTAAAAATTATTTAAAAGATCTGAATGTTTACCTCCCCCAGCAAGACACATAAGTGGCAAATAAGCATATGAAAAGATACTCCATATCATTTGTCATTAGGGAAATGCAAATTAAAATGTCACTAGAGAGATTCAAATTAAAACAGCATTGAGATGCCACTACAAATCTATTAAAATGACTAAATAAATAAAAAAAAAGCTAACAGTACCAATTGCTAGCAAGGATGTGGATGAACAAGAACTCTCACTCACTGCTTGTGGTAATGCAAAATGGTCCAGTTGTTACCAAGCAATCAATGGGCTCACTGCCTGATGTGCATAGAAGCCAATACCACAGCACTGGGCTTTGAGAAAAGAAAAGCTTTATTGCAAGTCAACTGGCAAGGAGACAGGAGGAAATGCTTAAATCTGTCTCCCAGAGCTGGGGGCTGGGTCAGGTTTTATAAGCATAGGTTAATGAGATGTCATCTGATTGGATCTTACAATAGGGTGTTGCCAGGAGGTGTGCTTTGACTGGACCATGGCATGGGTGATGATGCTACGGCTTGATCTGATTGGATCCTGGATCCTTCCATCTGGTTATACTTCTTTTTTATTGTTCCTGCACTTAGGTTCCACCTATGTTGCATGCTTGGTTCATCTGGGCAAGCTCAGGTTATGTGACTTTCAACCTGGGGGTCACATTTCTTTCATGCCTTGTGTTGAAAAACACCTGGCAACTGAAAAACAACTCACAACTTTGTTACACAAAAGTTGAGTCAGATTAATCTGGTGCACTTACACAACCACTTTGGAAGATAGTCTTACAGTTTCTCTAGAAGCTAAAAAATATTACCATTTAATCCAATAATAACACCAATGGGTATCTACCCAATCAACTGGAAAATTTATATGCACACAAGTATGCCCATTAAAATATTGATAGTTACTTTACATATAATCACTTTAAACCAGAAGCAATGAATATCTTCTAAGGAAAATAAATTGAACCTTACTCAATAGGTGAATGAATAAACAAACTGTAATAAACCTGTATAATGGAATGTTTTTCAGCAATAAAAAGACATGAGCTATTAAACCACAAGAAACATAGAAAATCCTAAATGCATATTGCTAAGTGAAAGAAGAGAATTTGTGAAGGCTATCCACTATATGTTTCCATTTATATGACATTCTAGAAAGGATAAAACTACAGAGATGGAAAACAGGTCAGTGGTTTCCAGAGATTTGTGGAGGTAAGAAAGTTGAATAGGCAAAGCACAGATGATTTTTTAGAGCCTTGAATCTATTGTGATTGACACCAAAGTGCAGGTCCTTCCCTGTGCAGCCTGCATCAGGTGACCAAGCAAGGCAGAATACAAAGACCTGGCCATTTCCATCCCATACAGGTAATTCTGATGGGCAGTCAGGTTGTCCTACAGGTTGGCCGAGGTGCCTGTGGGCCCTGCATTGCAGATGGACTTCTTCCTCCAGTTTTCCTTTCTCCCCTGCTCTTCTCAGGCTTTGACACCTAGTAGACATCTTGCATCTTCAATTCTATCTTAGCATCTGCTTCTGGAGAAACCAACCTGCAATGTATATGGTTAAAGATCCAGAAAAATACTGAATGATAAGCAATTATTTTAAATACTAAACAAATATTTTAAGTCATAATTGAACCAAAGTGCAACAACTTACAAAATCAGACCAGAGCAGAGGGGGCACACCTATGCAGATCGTGTTTGGCCAGCATGGTACACACATACAAACAACTTTCACTAGGGAACTGTCAAGTTAGAATCAAAATGTGAACTCTTTGATATCATCCCATTATACCATGTAGGAAAATATCATAAAGTAGGAAATTTGGTAAAGAAAAATCACTATGAGATTTCGCCATAGAAGAGACCTAAAAACTAGCAGTTGTTTGAGTAGAGAAGAAATCTGTGTGGGCAAGAGCAAGTTTGCACACCCAGATACATCACATCTAAGTTTATTTAGTTAGCCCATGTGTGTGTGTGCACACCCAGCGTGTGTATCATATACTCTAAATTAATTTAAGCACATATTTAACTATGCACATATGCATTGTGTATCTCTTTTGTATTAAACACACATGTACACTTTGAGATGCTGAGAATACAGTAGACTTATCTCTGTCCTCAGAGAACTCACAGTGGGAGAAAGACTATGAAAGCCTTGAAACAATACTTGGTGTGTTAGAAGTAACTGCAGGATGCCACGACAGCAAATAGAGCCAACCGTTAACATGATTGAGCAAATGCCTCCTTGAGGAGCCTGTGAGGGAACCGAAGTTTGAATCCTGAGGGTGTTCATTAGCGCTGGATTATGGAATATTGGGAAATCAGTGCAGGCAGTTATTTTAGACAGCTCTTGCCTAACAATTGACTGTGAAGGAAAGAAAAATTGTGAGAAAAATAAAAATACACTTACAAATACTTGAGAGACTTGAGCAATTTGTTACATTGAAGACAAAGACCCAAAAGAGAGAAGGAGATGAAAAATACAGGAGACGTGGGAGAGGATAATATCCCCCCAAAACTAGTGGAAAAAATAGCCTTTGGCAGAATGAATAACGTCTTTCTCATAAATTATTTTGAACTGTTTTGGAAGGAGGGCTTTTATGAATATTCTTACACATCTTACCCACTGGGTAGAGAGAGGCAGGATGAATATAAATGTGTCGGTTGGTTAGCGAGGGGGCTGGATTTTGAGGGAACAGATGTTTTAATAGAAATAAAAGAGTGTGCTATTTGGAAATGTATGTGGTGAGAAAGAGAGATATTGTCATTTAAGATTTCGGAAAACCACGTGGTTGCCCCTGTTGGTGTGTATGTTGAGTTTAGGTGGTACTGGAATTAAAGGAAAAACTGAGGTAGGGTTTATCCTGCTCCTGAGGAACTGGATCACAAAGGTTCCGCTCGCCGTACTGACACTCCAGGGGGGGCATGAGCAGAATCTTAAAGTTCAAGGTATTGCAGGTGCTGTCATTTATGGCATACTTTATACCCTGGGGGGTAAGAAACCTCTCTGCTGTCCCGGCAGGGTGAGTCAGTTCTGTCACTGCACTGTCACTGGTGTGGGCAGTTCAGAGGACCTAGAACATAAATGGGTCTTCTTAGGGCATTACCCAGTAGCACCGTTAAGACATAATTCCATAGGTACAACTGTAATTCATGGGCCAATATTTGTAACTGAAAAAACATACTATATTCCAAATCAAAATTGACACTAACCTTTATCAGAATTGCTATAAAATATCAATATGGCAATTAGTTAACTGAAACTAAACTAAAATTTACAGTTATTTGTAAAAGACAGTCAAGTGCAAACTTAAACCACCATGCAGTGTTATAATAAAAGAAACCCAAAACACTGGAAAAATAATTCATTATAAAAATTCGTTTAAAAATGAAAGCAGGCTATATTAAAATCTGTGTTGACCTTGTGCTCTCTCACTTTTTAGTATTTCAAATCAGAGCCATTAAACACATAAAAGGTACTACATCTATGGTAAATATTATTTCACTAAATTATCATTTGTAATCAAATAATAAGTGGATGCATTTTATATTTAGATATACCTCCTTCCTTTACTAAATATCATTTATATCATATAATCACTTGAATAAAATAATGTATAGGCTGAATACAAAGAAAATATGACGTTGGCATATCAGAGTGAAAATGCTAAAAATCAAAGACAATGAACAAATAAGAAAATCATGCAAACAGGAAAAGGATGTTACTTTCAGAGGAGGAGCAGTAGGGCCGGAAGCAGACTTCAATGACAATAATGGAAGCCAGAAGGTTTCTTCGAGGTGCCAAAAGGACAAAACTGCAAATCCACCTAAAATATTCTTCAAAATAAAGATGTGTATAGAGAAATAAAAACAGAGAATATATAATATATAAGCAGAAAACAATTGTCCCTGATTTAGCCTGGAAATATAGGAGGAAGAGAGCAATGGATATAATAAATGTGTAAAAATATTAATAAATATTGACTCTAAATAATAATATTCTGTAGGTTTTAAAAAAATTTTTTAAATTAAACATAAAACTAAATTGAAAACACTGAGAACTAAATTGTGAAACAACAAAAATGCAAAAAGCAACAGTGGCTAAGTATAATTGAAGTGTATCGAAGTCCTAACATTGTTGGGGAAGTGGCATAATTTCTATTAGACTTGAGGCATAAATAGATAGATGTAAACCCGAATATATCAGTAATTGCATAAAATGTCAGGGGAATAAATACTCTTTTTAAAAGAAGTAAAAATTATATACTTCCCATAAGAGAAACATCTTAAACATAAGACACAGAAATATTGAAAGTAAAAGATAAAGAAAGATACAATATGGAAACACAAACTAAAAAAAATAGTAGAGTAGCTATAAAGTATCAGATGACAAATTTAATCAAATAGCATTACTAAAACTAAAGAGGACTTTCATAATGATAAAGAAATCAATACACCAAGAAATTAAAAACAATCCTATATGTGAATGTACCCAATAGCATAGTTTCAAAAATTAGGAAGTGATAACTTACAGAAATAATGAAAAAATTATACAAATCCACAATCATAACTGAAGATTTTAACACAACATACCCCAAATATAGTAGAAGTACATACACACTCACATATAAAAAAATCACAAGTTAACCAATACATAATTGAAAAATGTAGAGCAGTGCACCCAACAATGACACAGTCCACATTCTCTCCAAGTAGAATAATAATTCCTACCCGCAATATAATCACATGCTGCATCACAAGGCAAGTCTGAAAAAAAATTTAAAGGAGTGAAATCATATACATTTTACCTACTCACAGGGAAATTAAGCTTGAAATCAATTAAAAATATTACTAATAAATCTGCAACAGTTTGGATATGTAAAAAATATTTTAAGCAATCCATATATCAAAGAGGAAGTCACAAAGATATTTGGAAATTACCTTGAATTATATAATGATATTATATAACAAAATTTATTTGTAAGCCTGAAATAAAAAAAAATCTGTGGTTAGAAATAAATGCCTTTCCATACAGACAGAGATTAGAGAAGAAAAAGATGGAAATCGATGACCTTGTATGCACCTAAATCAAGTTAGGAATAAGAGAGGACTTCTGCAATGAGGGCCTCAGCTGCTCCAGGGACTCTGCCCAGCAAAGCGATCATAACCAGTTGTAAAAGAATATAATTAGGTAATATATCAGATACATGCTAGATGATTGATAGTTAGATGACTGATAGATATAAAGATGACATGGATATAGATGAAAACTGTCTACTAGAAATCTCTGGAAATTGTCTCAAGGGCGCACAGCAAATACAGAAATATGTATTCATGGAAATCTCCTTAGTCGCAGAATAACCGATTCTGTGGCATCTGAGCCAGGGTGAGCTCTCTCTCTGCACACTCCCAGCCCAGCACGACACAAGTTCCACGCAGGACGTATGCAGCCACCGGGAGCACGGGCCTCCCTCCCCGCCAGTATCCTGTTGAGGCGATGGTGATTCCCAAAGAAGGGCAGGCCTCCCGAATTTCTCATCCTACCAGCCTGTAGTGAAGGGACCCTGTTCCAAGCCAGAGCATCTGGGAGGGGCGGGACCTCTACCTTCACACCTTCACTCCCAGGGCCGAGGCCAGCCACAGGCACAGCAGGCCAGGAATAGCCAGGCTCCCATGGCCCTGCCCCAGCCCATCCGCAGGACGAGAGTCCATGCCAGGGGAAGAGAGCCAGAAGAGCGGCCTCCCCTGCACAGCCAGTGTCACTCTGAGAAAGGCGGGCCACCATCCTGTTCCCTGCTCTGGAGTAATGATCCAGAGACTCCATGCAGGAGGAGAGGCAAACTGAAATGAAGGAGATCTCCACGACTCTCCTTAAGTAAACTGACTATTTGGAACCAAGTGTGAGGAGGATAAAACATAGGGCACTCTTGCAAACAGGGGAAATCGTGGTGTTACAAATTTAAAAGGAGGCAGGAAGCTCCATGACAGCAACAAGCGATATTCTAAACCAGATGGAAAATTAGCAGAAAGACCTAGAAAAATAGATAGGAAAGAAGCTTCCTCCTGGAGTTGGACCAAACCTCAAAGAATGATTTCAAATATTGCTCCAGCAGTGGCCCAAATCTAACTGTATCAGATTGTTCATTAACAGTCTCAGCACACACACATTTTATTAATGAATGATAAATTGGTGGATAAAGAATGATTAGAAATGGAATATCTGCAGAATTTCAAAGCATCTCCTCATAAGGTATTCATCAGTTGCAAAGGGAAAATTAGTAAGTTTACTGTGGAGAACACTGGTGGACATCACCTTGCCCGCGTGCTCAGACTTAACACCCCCAGTCAGCAGGAGCACTGGCGTCTTGTGCCTTCCGATGTCATCACTGAGAAAGACACAATATTACTTTGTAAATTTCTTGCCCAGAAATTCATAACCTGAATTTTATTATGAGGAAACGTGATACAAACCCAAGCCAGAGGACAATCTACAAAATAATTGGCTAGTGCTCCTCAAAAGTGTAAGGCAAGACTGAAGCATGACACCAGGGTGGAGGAGGCTGTGGAGAAGGACAGCCAGAGGCAATGTCTCGCTCTGAGTTAGATTCCAGCCCGGAATAAAGATGCTAACGAACAATCGGAGGAATCGGAATATGAGTTTTAGACTACTGAGCAGTCTTGTATTTGGTGTCGATTTCCTGATTATATTAATAGTAATTCTATTAGAGTTACATAGGAAGTGAAAATTTGAGAAAGCTGAGTAAGGAGTATGTGGAAACTCATTGTACTATTTTTGCCATTTTTTTCCAAGTCTAAAACTTTTTCAAGACAAAAAGTTAAAAAAAAACATTTTAAAAAACAAATAAAAATAATAAAAGTAACCGTTCCCCTTCTTTAAAAGAAACAAACAGGCTATAGCGCTACATACCCACCAGAAAATCTAATGCAGAAGACTAACACGCCAAATATCTGTAACTTTGTAGAGAAATTGGAACTCTAAATACCACAGGTGGGAGAGTAAATTGATACAACCATTTTGGAAAACATTTTGCCAGTATCTACTAAAGATGCACATATACCAATCCTCTATCCCAAGAATCCACTCCTAGGTATATACTCAACACACATTTACAAAAATGTTTACTGTAGTATTATTCATTATAACTCCACACAGAAAAGAAGCCAAAGGCTGATCAATAGTAGAATAGATACATACATGGTGTGGTGCCCACCTGTAGTCCCAGCTACTCGGGAGACTGAGGCCTGGATTGTTTGAGCCCAGGAGTTCAAGGGTGCAGTGAGCTATGACCATGCCCTGCACTCCAGCCAGGGTGACGGAGTGAGACCCCATCTCTACAATACATACACACATACAAACATAGTGCTTTACTCACCAATGGAACACAACTTTTCAGACATATAATTATAATTACATAAAATGACACGCATGAATGTTCTAAATACAATGTTGAGGGAAAGAGTATATACTGTACGTTTCTATTCATATGAATTCTGAATACAGGATAAGTGATGTTTGACTTTGGGAGACTTACTTTTGGGGTAGGTATTGGCTTCGAGGAACCGCATGGAGGGTTTCTGGGTGGAGTGCCGGTGTGGTTTTCTCTATCTGGTGTGCTGACTGTGAAATGGATTAAGCTGTCTTTGTAATAGTTTGTCCATATATGTGTATATATCATATATATACATATGTATGTTGTAATAAAAGTTGTGTAATGAAAGTTTTCTAACTATATATATATGTTTTGTCCTAAATTTTATCATTTTTTGCTATGATGCTAATTTTCTATGAAAATTGTATTTACATGCATTACAAACACTAGAAGTGAATTGCCTTGGTTTTAAGTTATTATTCTGTCTCTCTCCCATTCATCTTTCTATTTTCTCTCACTTATCCTTCAAACTACTGTGCTATGTCTCCCATCCACACTATGGCACTAAATAATGCAGTGTTTTTTAACTGTAAGTAATGATCTTTTACATCCAGAATTTGGCATTTTTTTCTGGCTCTTCAATCTTGAAACTCTGTTCTCAATTACTTTACTTCTTTTTCCAGAATTCCATATGAATGAATCTTACCTTTTGCCAGGTATTTTGTTAAGCAGGAAATAAATGTCACTAAATAACAGAAAATGCTCTACCTAAATCAGCACAGGGAATGTTGGAACGTTTCAGAGATGATGGAGAAACAGAAATAGCTATAGCAGAGGACTTTTCATGGCTTAAAAGTTTCAGTCTTAATGACCTCCGATTTTCTTCATTCCTGGGCAGAAGAGGCCCACCTCTAGGCTTTTGACCTGCCTGCTCCTCCTTCCTTGCGGGGAACGTGATTCCCCTAAGTATCTGCAGGACAAACTCACTCACTTGTCCAGGCCTCTGTGAAAAGTGCCCTCCTCCTCCACATGACAGTCTGTCTCTCCTCGCTGCTTCAGCCTTCCTGCATTCGGCACCGTCAGCACCGACATCCTGATACAGTTGTTTTTGTTGGTTTACGCTGCCTTCCAAAAGTGCAGCCCCGTCTAAGGGCGCACCCCCGGTGCAGCAGGGGCTTGCACCTGTTCTCTCACTGCAGTGTGCTCAGCACTCAGAATAGTGCCAACTGGATTTGTAGTAAGTTCTCAATAAATATGTCTTGAGCTAATAAAATATTGGCTGAATGTTGATTCCTGTACACAAACGTTGTCAGGTGAACATGGGGATACAATATTGCATTATTATATTAAAATATCTGTAAATTAGAACTTGATTATACGAAAACAAAGACTAAAGAAGAGTGATATCTCTGTATGTTTCAATTCTGGGAATGGAAAGATTTCACTTGAAATTTTTTAAACCTCAGTCAGAAAAGTTTTCGTGGAAGAGGGAGAGTTTGAGAAGCAGCATGCCGTGTTAATTAGAGTAATATTTGCACCAAAAAGAATTAAAGTAGAAGGAAATCTTATAATTTTTTCCTTACAGATAATATGAACAATAAATGCTGTCATTTCTGGATATTGCTTCATCTTGGCAATTCATCTTACTTTAAATCATTAGCCTGTAAGTACACATGAATTCCCATTCAAAGAGATGTGAGTGGATGATATATGATCTTTGCCCTACAACTGAGTAAATTAAAATAGAGACTAGAAATGACATGGCCAAGGTCAAACAAAATTTATGGTTAAACTTGGAGTAGGACCCAGATGTCCCAGTTTCTCTTCTCTGAATTGTCCCATCATCCTGAATGGCATGCACTTGTCCTTTCCCTGCTGTAGAATTTTTCTGTCATTTATTTTTGTGTATTTACAACCATGTTACTACTATATAGTTAAGACCAATAATTTCTTTTGATTTAGTCAAGATTTTAAAATTATTTCAAGTAGAATTGGGGATTCATGCTTCTCTGCAAATGAGTTTAAGTTTAGCACTCATTGATATTTCAATCATTTAAAAATTCATACATGTCTTTTGGGTTATTCTTCAAAAAAATTTTTAGGTGAAGAAACTCACACATTGAATCTGAAATCTCACCACAGCTACGTCTATTCATGTCCCAAACTAGGGAAAGGCATGTGGTATTTTTGAGGCTAAGAGGGAAGAGGTAACCTGCTCAAGGTCACATAAGCAGTAGTCAGGCCAGTATTTGAATTCTGTCCTGAATGAATCCAAAACTCATGATTTTTCATCTGCTGTGTGTTCCCTTTGAAGAGAAAGCATATCCCAGAGCAGGGAATATTCAAGTGCCACCAAAATGGCAACAGTGAAGTACCTCATTATGGTCACATTTGGACAAGATGCCTGGAGCATCTTGTCATGCCTGAAAGCAAGGAAGTGCTCAAAAAAGAAAATGAGGGGGTGTGTGAAAAGAACACAGTAGCCACCTGAAAGATGGCAAAAGATGGAACGGTGTAATCAACAAAATAAAGAACGTAGTATAACCAAAGCATAAAATAAAGATTCATGATAAAAATGAATGATTGAATAAATAAGTACATGAGACAAATTTTCTATACAGAAGAATTCCAAATATTAATGTGGATGTTCCAGTTTCCAGGAGGAGGAGCATACCCCGCTCCCGTGAGTGTGGGCTGAGTCCACGGCTGTTCCACGGGGCATGGTGGGGGGGGGACGGGAAAGAGCAACTCTGCAGGGGAGACACCTGCAACCCCGCGGCAGCCAGGTGACCAGTGCCATACTGTCAGCAATAAGTCATATGGACAGTGCGTGCCCTCGGGATAATACGAAAAGAATCACATTTTACCTCTAAAGTTTTGATCCTCAGAACCCCTAACTCTAGTCTAATCATGAGAAAAACATCCGAGAAATCTCGATGGCTAGTCTGCAAGATGCCTCACCGGAACTCCTCCGACACTGCCATTGCCAGTGTCCTAGAAAACAAGGAATTCTGAGAAACTGTCACAGTTTAGGTGATTCTAAGGAGATCAGGTGAATAAATGAAATACGGTATCATAAATGGGATCCTGGAATAGAGAAGGTACATAATGTAAAAACTGATAAAATCTGAATAAAGCATGGACTTTAGTTTATAACAATATGTCATTATTGCGTTATTAGCTGTGACAAATGCATCATTGTAACAGAAGATGTTAATAACGGAATCTTGGTGTGGGGTGGGGGAGCTCTGCACTATCCTTGCAACTTTTCCATGAATCTAAAACTACACTAAAATCCTAAACATTTACTTTTGAAAAGCGAGCGTAAAAACGTGTTCATGTATATGGTCAAATGATCTTCAACTATTTATAATTTGTATATAAATATATCACCTAAATGATTCCTTTTAACAACCCAGTGGTAGGTACTGTCAGCATCCCCATTCCCCAGGGGGTAAAACTGAGCCTCAGGAGTGTTCTGGAATCTGCCCCAAGATCAGAGAGATTACACAAAAGGACCAAGATTTAAACCTGTCTAGGCTGGCTCTAAAGTCTCTATCCTTAAACCTTATACTATGCTGTCTCTAATATACAAAACTTTTATCCAGTCTAATTTTTGAATTTTCATTTTTTTCCTTATGAAAGTACTTTGCTATTTAGAGTAAAATACATTTTGATTTCATTCATTTTATATTTAAGAAAATTTGTCTTCAGGCTTCATATCCATATTTTAGTTTTGTTGTAAACAGGAAATGACTAACAATGAATTTGATATCCGACAACATTAAAACATTCAAAAAAGTTTGAAAAGAACAGCTTATAAAGCAGCTGTTTGGTTGCCTAAGGTAAAACTCATAGAAGTATGAGATTCTTTCCTGTAAGATTTACTCATAAGTGAAATAGTGCTTGGGAAAATAAGTAGATGCAGTGAAAAATAAATTAGGATTCAAAATGAAAGGAATAATAATTTAAACAGCTTGATATTTTAAAATTCTTATATAAGAAGAAGACATCACTGACTAGGATATGTGTGTGTGTGTGTGTGTGTGTGTTTAAGAAACAGGACTGTCATCTCTCACAACTGGAGGACAGCTTCTCCCCAGTGTCGAGGGCGTTGGGGCTGATATAGCATCAAACACAGCTTTTCTCAGGGCATGTGCATTTGGCCCAACCCTAACATTACAAATATCGGTAATCATGGCACATGGGAGATGACAAGTGGTTGTTAAAATGTCAAATACCCTCCTAGAGCAGAAAGTTCTCCCAGACAAGTCAAGAATGGAAACCAGTTGTAAAAGAGTTGCTTCCTTTTAAATGAAGACTCGTTCGTGGCTTAATGAAGGAAAGAATTCCAGTTCAGTATGAGAAATTTGAAACATGATGACAGAAAATAATTATTTAGCCACTCAGAGGCAAAAGAATATTTTTAATAAAATGTTGAGAGGTGTGAAAGTAAAATCTATTCCTCTAGAAGCTGTGTAAAAACAGATAGATCTTTCGTATAGACAAAATGTATTATCATTCCTAAAATTACTTTGAGGTTTGATATTTTTCTAGAAAAGACATACATTTTAGTTAAGAAAGTGATTGAGTTGTGCTTTCTTTAAAAAATATGCTTCTGAGAGTTTTACATTTTGTGTGATTTCTGTAGTTTTCTTCTCAAATCAGGAGATTTCGTATCAGGGCAGTTATATCACAAGCTCCAGTAACTTAGAATGGGAAGACCACCCCCCTGCAATATAATTTGCCCTCTTACCTGCCAGAGATTAATCCTTTATTCCTGTTATTGTTTACTAGACAATTCAAATTGTTTACCAATTAGTCTTTAAGACTATTTTACCTTAGTAGTCAACAAATGACTTCATTAAATGGCGAGTCTCAAACGGGACTTCTCTGCACCTGGATGTTCAGAGGAACCTGAATCAGCATTAACATTCTGAACATTTCGGAGTAGATTAGACTCATTTTTTACTTACTCTTGAGGTTCTAAGATTGCTGTCCCCAATTCAATAAGTCTCAGTCTCAAGGAAACAGCTTATGAGTGAAAACAAATACTACAAATGTACTGAGTGGAGCAAACCAATACCCATGAATATCCACACAAGGTCATCCCACTGGCCTTTATTGTAGATTCCATGTTGTTTTATATGATTTTAAAGTACAAACTGTGAGCGCAGAAGCCTGCAGTGCAGAATCTCCATATACTTGGGGATTCTCCGCATGAGAAAATTTGTTTCGGTCATTTGGATAAGAATAAAGTTTGGTAATTTAAATGTCAAAGGAGTTTGAAGAAAGCAAATCTTCTTTAGAGAGACTTCCTTTAAATCCTCCTTACCATCTCTTTTGCCCCTTCCTTCGCATCCTTTTAGAAAATATTATAGAACACAGATGATATTTCTACGCTTTCTGTTTGCTTTATTTTCACCAACTGTCATAGGAGATTCAAATAAAAGGAATTATTACATATAACAATATCTATTGTATCCTCAAATGTGCCAAGGACTCTTCTATCTGCTGGGAATATAATATATATGCAGGGAGCAACATACCTGTTTAGCCAGCAGTGTTTCTATTTTGCATGTCACAGTCTAGTCACTCTTTCCTTAAGGACAGGGAATGTCAGGCTCCCAAACCATTGCTCAGTGTGATCAAATGACAAAGAAGCCCGTTTCCACTCGCTTCTGCCTCGCCCATTTGCTGGCACAAAGATCAACTATTTGCCCTGCAAGACCCAACTTTTCGGAGAGGACTTCCTGATCTCTGTTCTTATTTTCAATAAAACGTGCTGGTCAGTCTTCTGTGCATGTGCAGATATATCATCGCACAATGGCACTTTACTGCATGTATTTGCTTACAAGGCCTCTCTTCCCTAAAAACGTTATGTTAGCACATTTCAAACCTATCTAGACAAAAGTCACAATAGCACAATGAAAACTCATACAGACTTTGCCTAGATGCACATATTGTAAGCATTCTGCATATTTTCATTACTCATACCTGCCTCTAATAACATGTTGTCAGCTCCCTTAAAATAATGTCTGTGGGCTTTTTGATGAGTCCTCTGCTGGTTAATTTTATGTGTCAACTGGCTAGGCTATGGTGCCCAGTGTTTGGCCAAGCACCTGTCTAGATGTTGCTGTGACGGTGTATTTTTAGCTAGGATTAGCATTTCAATCAGTAGTTACAAAGTCAATCACTTTGAGTAAAGCAGATTACCCTCCAGGACGCTGGTGGGCCTCATCAGTTGACATCTTTAAGAGCAAAGAATGAGATTACTAGAGGAAGAAGAAATTCTCTTCATGATACATAGAAACCATACCTGACTTTCCATCCTGCCAGCCTTCTGAATCAATACTCAAGCCTGTAACATCAACTCTTATCTGAGTTTTTAGCCTGACAGCCCACCCTACAGACCGTAGGCTTGGCAGCCCCACAGCCATGTAGACTAGTTCCTAAAAATCTCTCTCTATGTCTTTCTCTCCTGATACACACACACACACACACACACACACACACACACACACACACACACACAGATAGCTTGTTTCTCTAGAACTCCTGTTAATACAATCTATAGATCATTATTATATTCTCAGCAGACAGAGATCTTGGCATATATCTGGAATATGATGGAGAGGAGTCTTAAAGAAAGCGTTTTGAAGGAACTAGAATTAACCTTTTCAAAGTCTTTTACCATTTTTCTTGACTTTCTTCTTACTTTCTGCTGCTTTGCTGCTACATTTGCTTCTCCCATCTTTCATATGTGTTTGCTTGGAAGCCAGATTGAGGAATAACTATTTGAGGTTTCTGTTATTTTTATGCTGCATAAAAGACACACCAGAAATCTGTATACACAGAAACAAAAGTAATACAACTGTAATAAGACCCTGGGAAAGCTAATCCATCTTCATCAGCTGTATGACAGAAAGTGTTTATTCAGTCTCATTGATTCTCTCTGGTGACATAATCAGATCAGCACCCAGCCCAAACGATGGGCACCGAGCAAATGAAGCACGTGATGCATATACAGGCAACACGACAGGGAGCTGAAAACCGGAGATGAAATGCTTCAAAAAGCAGGCAAGCGTGGACGGATTCTGGGAAGATGGTGAAATAGGAAGCACCGAAAATCCATCTTCTCCCCAGACAACAACTGTACCTACAGAATATATCAGCAGAACTATTGTGGAATTCTGGAGTCTATTTTATGGCCTGCAACTTCCAGGGGAAGGCTTGGATAGTAAACTGTGGTTAATTTTGGTCAAAACAGCTCTTAGTACAGCACCAGCTACCCACCCCCAGGCCAGTCCTGTGGCAGGAACCACACGCATGTTCCCAGAGCAGCCTGCAGACAGCTTGCTGGAGCCGCGTGGGCAAGAAAGACCCCCCCCCCCAATATGCGGCTCTGTGTTCTTATACTAATTGTTGCCTCCGATCACAGAGGTGCAGATATAGAGGAGGGCAGACATTTTTTCATCTTTCTCTACTCTTTTAAGTTCCTCCCTACAGGACTGAAGTGATTTCCATGGGATTTAAGAGCCACAGTTTTTTTCTTTTATCAATTCTTTTTTTTTGTGCCCTCTCTTCATTTTTGTCTTTATTTTCTATTTTAGGAGCCACACATTAAAAATCCTAGGGCACTATAAAACATCCATATACGCAGAGGGATTTAGGAAGTCGCCACACAAGCACAGGGAAAGGTACAGGTTCACAAAGACCCAAGAAGATCTCAAGTTTACACGTCAGACCAATTGTTAACACAGAAAAGGCTGATAACCATCAAAAAACAATAAAAACATGGATAGGCCCTGAGGAAGGTGGTAATCTGGTTTCCACACTTACCACATTATTTGATTCAAATGTCCAGTTTTTAACCAAAAAATCACAAGGCATATGTCTTGGTCTGCTCAGGCTGCCATAACAAAACACCATAGACTGGGTGACTTAATCAAAGAACATTTATTTCTCACAGCTCTGGGGGCTGAGGCCAGCAGGCCAAGATCAGGGCGCTGGTATGTTGAGTTCTTGGGGAGCGTTTTTCCCTGGCTTGCAGTGGAACGTACTCTTCCCGTACACTCGCGTGGTGGAGAGAGAGAGCTCGTGTCTCTTTCTCTTTTTATAAGGGCATTAATCCCATCCTTAAGGCTTCACCCTATGACCTAGTCTAATCCTAATTACCTCCCAAAGACCTCACCTCCAAATACTATCCTATTAGGTTTCAACATATGAATCATGGGGAGACACAAACATTCGGTCCATAGCAGCATACAAAGAAACAGGAAATATGATTAATCGAAGGAAAAAAAGTCAACAGAAACTGCCTTTGAGAAAGACCGGATGGGATTAAGAAACAAAGACTTTAACACAACTATCTTAATGATGGCCAGAGAACTAAAGGAAGATGTGGAATATGTCATGAAAACAATGCATGAACAAAATGGAAATGTCAAAAGATGCAGGAAACCTGAAAAGAAACCAAAAAGAAATTTTAAAGCTGAAAAGTATAAATACTGAAAAAAAATCACTATGGGATCCAAAGGCAGATTTGAACAGGCAGAAGAAAGAATTAGGAAGCTCGAGGATGGAATAATTGAAACTCTTGAGTCTGGCGAACAGAGAGGAAAAAGATTGAAGCCCAGTGACCAGGGTCTGAGGGCCTGTGGGGTATCATCGCCTGGACCAGCATATTCATTGTGGGGGTTTGATAAGGAGAAGAGAAAGAGAAAGGGGGAGAGAGAATATTTGAAAAAGCAGTGGCAGAGACTTCCAAATTAGATAAAAGATACGAAGATAAGTATCCAGGAAGCTTAATGAATTCCATGTAAGAGGAACTCAAAGAGACACACACCGAGACACGTTATCATCAAATTATTGAAAGGCAAGACAAACAGAGAGGCCTGAGAAGAGCAAGAGGGAAGCAGCTCATCATACACAGGGATCCTGAATCCAATTATCAACAGATTTCTCATCAGAAACTCTGATGAGAACTCCATATTTTCAAAGTGCTGAAAGGAAAAAATCAAAAACAAAAACAAAAACAAAAAAGACTGTCAACCAAGAATCCTATATCTGACAAAATGATCCTTTAAAAGTGAAAGAAAAATTAAGATATTCCCATATAAACAAAAGCTGACGGGGTTCATCACTATTAGACCTGTAAGAAATGCTAAGAGAATCCAGAAAATCGAGCCCATCATGGTGGTGTGCACCTGTAGTCCCAGCTACTGGGGAGGCTGAGGCAGGAGGATCACTTGAGCCCAGGAGTGTGAGGTTGCTGTGAACTAGGCTGATGCCACGGCACTCTAGCCCATGCAAGAAGTGAGACTCTGTCTCAAAAAAAAAAAAAACAAAAAAGAAAAACAAAACCACTTCACCATTATTCACAATGACTAAAACATTGACGTAACCCAGTGTCCGTCAAACAGATGAATGGATAAGCAAATGTGGTATATCCACACGGTATATCCACACGTGGTATATCCACGGTAGAATATTATTCAACCTTTAAAGGCAGGAAATTCTTACACATGGTGTGACATAGACAAATTGACAATAGGGTAGTAAGTGACATAAGCCAGTCACAAAAGACACATACTGTATGATTCTATTCAGATGAGGTGCCTAGGGACAGAAAGTGGAATGGCGCTTGCCAGGGTTTGGAGGAAGGGGAAATGGGAAATTTTTTTTAATGGGCAAAGATTCAGTTTTCCAAGATGAAAAGAGCCCTGGAGATGGATGGTGGTCATGGGTACACAGCAGTATGAATGCAGTTAATGCCACTGATCTGTACACTTAGAAATGGTTATAATGGTAAATTTCATGTTATGTGTATTTTGCTATAATCAAAAACATTTTATTAAAAAGATAAAGAAAGAAAAAAAGAGTAAGCAAGGAGTAAAGGGAGGGAAGAAGAAAGAGAAAATCAAAAAAAAAAAGAAAGAAAAAAGAAACAAAAAGAGAAGAGAAGAGAAAAGAGCAAACAGAACTAATTGTTTAAATTAAGGCTTTCCAGCAAGCAATGGCTGAGATCAAAGTTAGAAAAACTGGGGAATCACCTTCAGACAGATTATATGACTATGCATCAAAATCCCTTTTATTCCTTATGTCCTTTCTTAGGATCTGTTCCTCTTTTAGGTTTTGTTCACACAGTGTCTAGGATAAATATGCTTTTTTTTTTTTT
>NW_012153174.1:9509025-9510782 GCF_000956105.1 Propithecus coquereli
GAGGGTTAATTTCAAAGAGGCACAAGAGAGCATTTGGTGTGATGCAGATGTTTCATATCTTGATTATGACGACGCTAGTTTCATGTATGTGTATGGCCAAATTGACAGGGGTAATCCTCAGAGTTTTATAAACAGTTGGCTTTGTACTGTTCAATGAATTCGAAAGCCTATTTTCGGTCTAGAGCTGCATCGTCTCATATAGTAGATACTAACCACATGTGGCTATTTAATTTAAATATAAACTAACAAAAATTAAATAAAATTTAAAATTTAGTTCCTGAGTTGTCCTGGCTGCATTTCAAGCATTCAATAGCTTTATGTGGCCAGTAGCTGTCCTGTAAGACAGTGCAAATATAAAATATTTCCAATGTGGTGAAATTTCTGCTGGACAGTGCTATTCTACAATACAGATGAGGACTTTTCAAAATGTCTGGAATTGTAACAGTATCATCATTGGATTGTAGTGACCAAGCTCAACTTCTGTATGATGACACTGTCGATGGCTGATTCCGTCTTCTTGACAGATCTGGATATCGATTCTAGGTGTAATTCTACAGAAAGTTAACCTCTAATTTCAAATATTTTAATTCTTTAACCTTTTATTATCTAAATTTAGCATATAATCGTTTCTGTATAATGGTACGTCTGTGAGACAGTGGGGCTCTCGAGGAAGGGTGATTCCCTCGGCATCCAGTACGAGGCGGCAAAGCCAAGGGCCAGTGCGCAGGACCGAGTGCACCGCGGGTTCTCTGAAGGTTTGCAGTCGTCCCCCAGAGCCTTTGCCATTTTGGGAGACAGGCGAAAGATGACAACTATGTTAACTGCAGAGAGTGAAACAGAGCAGGAAAGAAGTCATTACTTATTGAAAGAATGAATGAATGAATAACGAATTCCCGTCACGTTGATTAAGGCTGTCTGATATACATGATGGTTTCCAAAGACGATCTTGACAAACTCTTTGTTAAAATTCTGTGATAAAAAAGTGGAACATTTTCCAAGCTAACACACACACACACACACACACACACACACACACACACAGAGCTACATATTCTTAAAGCTTTTATTATTATAGGAGATATGAAACTAAACACACTTCTAAAGCTGGAAGAAAAGTATTAGATCGTCACTCTTATTTTCCCAGGAAAACTCTTATTCTTGAATTTCAACTGACTACCCAATCAATACTTAAAAACGTATGTAATTAAAATTCAAATGAACATGACTTCTGGCTTTTATGATTAGATAACAATAGTTGATAAAACCCAATCTTTAAAAAATATGTTGAAGCTTTAATGAAGTATTTCAGTGTAAATGACATTTTCCCAACTTGGTCATTCGTCTTATCGCATACAATGCATGTTGCTTGCAGGTGACTTTGACAGTCTGTCAAATAATGAAGTACATTTCTTTTGTATGTTTTCTTAATTCTTAAGTTAATCTCGATGTGCTCTAAATTAGGAATCTTGAAAACACATAACTTCAAAAGAAAATATGACATTTTCACGTTAGACTCACACTATTTGGAAAATGTTGGCTAAATCTCAATTATGCAGATCAAAGCAAAGTCAGCACCACGTACACTTAAGATAGACAGCACATGAGAAATTTTATGGATGGACTGACAAATCCATGATTCATAAATATACTTTTAAAAATATGGGCGCGGTGGCTCACGCCTGTAATCCTAGCACTCTGGGAGGCCGAGGCAGGTGGATTGTTTGAGCTCAGGAGTTCGAGACCAGCCTGAACAAGAG
>NW_012153174.1:9510832-9513569 GCF_000956105.1 Propithecus coquereli
TTTTTTTTTTTTTTTTTTTTTTAAGGGCCAGGGGCAAGGGGATGGATAAAACAGACTCCAAAATAGAAATTGAAAATTACAAAACAAAAAAAGTTAGCACATGTTTAATTAACTAACTACACACTATCTCATGATGTCAACTAGTCAACTGCAACTCAATTAAACTCTTAAACAATACCATATAAATCACAGTTGGATGTGGGATGGCATGAATTTAAATAATTTGATATCATGGGGACGAGATCTCCAAGAGCAAATGTCAAAGGCCTAGGAAGGTCTTTTTGTTGTGCTCCAACTCAGAGACTCACTTTCCTGGGCTTGATCCCGCTGCTTTTCTGTAGGCTTTCACAAATCTAGCTATTTGTAAACAATCATAGTAGGATGAAAATGACAAAGGTGGAGACAAGGAGAAAATCATGCTTACTTCATCTTATTCTGGGTAAGTCAGGACGGGGGGGTTTGTGCAGCACGAAGCTTCCAGATCTCTTAGTGTTCCTTCAAACTGTGTCAGACCTTAAAACTGGAATTCCACATTTTTAACATTATTAACTTTAAACCCTTACAAATGCACTCTGTGCAAAAGGGCCTGTGTGTAAATGAGAAAGACAAGTCAATTTGTCTTACTTGCTGACTGAGTGTCCAGATGAAAACCAAAGGAGGGAAACATTGCACCATCGCAAATGCATAGGTAAAAATGGGTTGAGGAAGGGAGCTGACGGATGCGGTGCTGACCCTCCAGCGGGACAAGCAATGTTGTGTGTTTAATAGTTTGTACAGAACTTGTTTACCTTTAAAATGTTTTTAAATTTTTGTCAGCTGAAGCTTCTGTTTCTTGCTTCTAATCCCAAGCATTTGAATATGATGTCATTGAAAGATGGGAGCCAAGATAAAACAGACATCTTTGGGATAAAAATTAGCCAGCTGCCAGGAAGTGGGGGTTCTGCAATAAACAACTGAGCTGCTGTCACTCGCACAGCCTGGATACTTCTCAGCAAGTCATTTCATCATCTTTTCTGCACCTTTTGAGATGCCATCTATGCCTTCTTTGTAGAAAGGGGGGAAGCCAACTTACAGTGACAAAGTCTAACATTGTTCATGATATTTGTGGTGCAAATGTTAGGGTTTTGAAAAAATCATATTAATTAAAGGCTTAGCATTTAATATCACTATTTTACTTTGTGGGAAATAAACCAGTTGTATTAGCAGTTGATGAAATGAATAAAGTGGCAGTGAAATTATGTGATATCTGAGAAAATACTTCCGAAACTATAAAATTCTTTCAAATTTCCTCAATACATATCCTATAATTAAAAGTAATTTTTCTATATTAATTAAGAGAGAGGACCAACACTGTAAATAGCACAAGCCTTGGACTGTGATTTCAGTTTTGCTATTTTGTACTGCATCTATTCCCATAACAGACTGAGCAGTATAAGTAAGATAAATCACTTCATAGAGTACCATCATAATAGAGTATAAGAAAAAGTACTTCAGTAAGAAGCATAAATAAATATTTCTAAAATGGAGGCATTGAGGATTATTGGACATTGCATTAAATTACCTACAAAATAACCAGAAAATTTTCCAATTTATTGATACAATTTCCAACATAAAAGATATTTTACTGTGCAACTCAGAAATTTTACTCTGAGGTATTAGCCCAAGAGAAACAAAGACACACAAGTGAGTGGGTGTACATGCACACACACCCACACACACTCTACTTGTAAGTGATTATTTATGGAAGTATTATGCATAATAAGCTAGAACTGGAAACAGCGCAAATGTTCATCAATACATGAAGAGACAGACTATCTGTGGTATAGTCATAAAGTGGAATAATACTATTCAGCAATAGATAGGAATGAAGTACTGATACACATATATATGGATAAAAGTCAGACTCAGAAGACTGCCAACTACGATTTCATCTATATGAAGTTCTAGAACAGGCAAAACTAATCTGTAGTGAGAGAAAGCACATCAATGTTTCCTTGGGGTTAAAATGGAGGGTTAATTTCAAAGAGGCACAAGAGAGCATTTGGTGTGATGCAGATGTTTCATATCTTGATTATGACGACGCTAGTTTCATGTATGTGTATGGCCAAATTGACAGGGGTAATCCTCAGAGTTTTATAAACAGTTGGCTTTGTACTGTTCAATGAATTCGAAAGCCTATTTTCGGTCTAGAGCTGCATCGTCTCATATAGTAGATACTAACCACATGTGGCTATTTAATTTAAATATAAACTAACAAAAATTAAATAAAATTTAAAATTTAGTTCCTGAGTTGTCCTGGCTGCATTTCAAGCATTCAATAGCTTTATGTGGCCAGTAGCTGTCCTGTAAGACAGTGCAAATATAAAATATTTCCAATGTGGTGAAATTTCTGCTGGACAGTGCTATTCTACAATACAGATGAGGACTTTTCAAAATGTCTGGAATTGTAACAGTATCATCATTGGATTGTAGTGACCAAGCTCAACTTCTGTATGATGACACTGTCGATGGCTGATTCCGTCTTCTTGACAGATCTGGATATCGATTCTAGGTGTAATTCTACAGAAAGTTAACCTCTAATTTCAAATATTTTAATTCTTTAACCTTTTATTATCTAAATTTAGCATATAATCGTTTCTGTATAATGGTACGTCTGTGAGACAGTGGGGCTCTCGAGGAAGGGTGATTCCCTCGGCATCCAGTACGAGGCGGCAAAGCCAAGGGCCAGTGCGCAGGA
>NW_012153174.1:9515039-9527461 GCF_000956105.1 Propithecus coquereli
TTTTCAGGTTTTTCACTTAATATTTGGAGAGGACATCAAAGGCATTGCTGTTTCTTATTAAAATAAGCAAATCTCTAAACAATCTTCTAGGAAATTCAAATCTTCTTATTAGAATTTTACTTGTTAAATCTCACTATCCTTTGGATGCCCCCAGCCCAGCAGGGATGAGCCCAGAGAAGGTGCAGCCACACTTCCATTTCTGCACATCAAATACCATAACATTTTATAACCTCAGAAACTGCCTTTTCATTTCTCCTCAGTTTCATGGACTTGCCCTGCTACTCCACCCTGGGGAGCTGGAGGAAACTAAATGGCGTTCAGTAAATACCATACCTGTGAATATTTAAAGGGTTATATCTGTTGTGACATGATGAAAACTGAATAACCATAAAGAATTTCGGAGCTTTATCTTGGACATTGTGCAGACTTAATATTTAATCTCCAATCATTGCTATTTCAAAAATCTCAGCATCTCATCATCCATGGGCATGTAGTCCCTCCACATTTGGACTGTATTCTCCTGACGGCTGACAAGAATGGACTGCGACCATAACACAGCATTTAATGGTATCCACAAGGGGATTTCAAGAGACAGGTTGGCCTTTGGAAATATCACTGGCTTGTAACTTTTAAGATTCTTTAATCATACAGGTTTGTTCACAGTGTACAAGGGCCAAAATGTTGAAAACTGTCACCAGGCTGCCTCTGTCACTAGCACACCTGAGGTTGCGATGTGTAGGATGGTGCCAGGGAGACTGCCTATGTAAATAACAAGATTTCAAAACCTATAATTGACAGTTAGGCTTTCTTGTTAAAAGTTGTTTTCCAAGTTTCCTGTTGCCATATACATTCATTGTACTTTTATTAAGTTCAACAACATATGACAGTCTTTTTAGAATATTCTGTCAGTAACAGCACAAAAACTCCAAATTCTTCTCTAGATGACATCCATGCAACAGAAATAAAACCATGTGCATTGTAGCACAGCACAACTGTCATCAAAATTTTTTCCCTGCTGCCATTGCTCTTTCATTCAGTAGCTCATGCTTTTAGCCCTTTGAAGACAAGGCCCGTGTTTGAAGTGGTAACCGTGTCTGACACGGTGTTGCAGGACAGAGCAGAACTCCTGCAACTCTGTTCCCTCATCCAGGGGCATCAGCATCACCCGGGACTTTGGAAAGCCAAATTCCCAGGTCTTGACACAGATCAACCGAATTAGAAAGTGTGTGAGCACAGCCATGTGTGTTTTCTCAAGCCCTGCAGTTAGGATGGCCCACCGCACAGATGATGCCGATGCAGCTCACCTTTGAGAACCGTGGGACGAGGGCACTGAGAGAGCCTCCTGGTACCGGGAGCCGCCTGGTGCTGGAGTAGCTGGGGCAGCGCACCCCTGCTTACTACTGCCCAACGACGCCAGGAATACTGAATTCACTGTCTCAAAAGCAACCCGTCCTAGTAAAGAAGCTTCTTCTTATCAGAAGCCAAAAATCTTTAAAACCCAAATGTGGCCCCCAGTCATTGTAGTTTCCATGCTTACTAATGCATGCTTAATTCTAAACAATATGTTCTTAGTTCTAGTTGAAAATGTTTACTGAATGCATGATTTTATGCAAATTACCTTTCCTCTCTTTGACACAAAGTCTCCTATTATCTCGAATTCCCTTTAAAAATGTGTCAGAAATTCACTCTATTAATTTGCAAATGAATCGCGGTCCTGACTCTCGACACATACGTGGCCCTTGACAATAACAGCCCTGGTGCCTCCACAGAAAACAGGGGAGAGGGCACAGCTGTGACAGTCCCCTGAGGGCTAAATGAAGGTGTTAGTGTCACATGGTGCCATTCGGTCAAGTGGTTTGCCTCCTGATGACAGCTGTATGCTATCTCCCATCTCCCCTTCCTTCCCTGGCTTCACGCCCATAATTTTCCCCCATTTCAGCCTAAAGATTTTTTTGTTTTGTTTTTGAGCAAAGAGAGAGGTTAAGTACTGTTTCTTTATTTAATCTTTCAACATTTCTCACTGGCTCCAAAGAAACTTTTAGAAACCTTTATTTTACCTTCTTGCTGATAATCTAAATTTCAAGAATCTCTCTTTAGCATTTTTGAGAAGTAGAAACTCATTTTTATTTTATTATTTCTGATAGTTTTCTTACAGTTCTACGCTGTAATTTGTATCTGCTCTGAGTTAAGTGTGCTTATCTTCATAATATTTATATGTCTTTTAAAAATCAGAGAGAAACCCTGACGCCTGCATCCATGTGGACAGGGCTTGAGGACATTACGCTAAGTGAAGTAAGCCAGTTGAAAAAGGACCAACATTGCGCAATTCCACTTACAGGAGGTACTTAAAGGACAAATTCACAGAGACGGAGGGTAGCGCGGTGGGTGCCCGGGCCGGTTTGAGGGGCCTGGGCAGGGAGTGTTTAACGGGTACAGAGTTTCCGTTTGGGAAGACGAAAAAGCTCTGGAGAAGGCTGGTGGCAATGGCTGCACAACAGTGCGAACACACCTAATGCCACTGAACTACACACTTAAAGATGATTAAAATGGTAAATTTTATCCTATGTATATTTTATCACAATCAAAAATATTTCAAAAAATAAAGAGAATGTTGTTCATTGATTTAAGGTAAATGCCTGTGAAAATGTTCCTGTTAACTGAAGAAAATGACGAGGTTCATCGATTTGGAAAGGAGAGCTTTACTTCTCATAAAGGGTTGCAGCCAGGGGTGGCCTTTCTGGCAGGCTGGGAAGCAGAGCCCGGCCAGAGGCCAGAAACAAGTGCTTCAGGTGACAGACAATGGGAACGGGAATTTGTGCTCGGTGAGGCGGCCCAATACGCACATTTAACGAGCTGCAGGAGAGGTTCTGAATGCTTACGCACGGAGAAACGTGCGCATGCGCAATCTGGCTTTATGCCCCTGTGTGGGGCCCAGAAATGGCGCCCTCTGGTGTCAAAGGTGAAGCAAGGACGCAAAAGACCCCCGGCGCTCCCTCTGGCGACTGGTTAAAACCACCCCGTGGTTGCTGGTCTCTTACCGGGAAAGAATGCTGGTCTGGATCACAAGTCGGTTTCTGATTAGCCCTTAGGAACAAAGCCTGATGGCATCAGCAAGGGCGGGGCGTACTGAGGTGTGCCTGACTTCCCATCCCATCATGACGGGGAACTCAGTTTTAGGGTTTCTCTGGGGTCCCCTTGGCCAATAGAGGGTCCATTCAGTCAGTGAGGGGTTTAGGATTTTATTTTAGTCCGCCCTCCAAAATTAATGCCACTACAAGAAAAACTCTGTGTTTTAAGGAGAAAATGCTATCAAATATTTTTTTTTCTTTTCTTTTCTTTTTTTTTTGAGACAGAGTCTTGCTCTGTTGCCCGGGCTAGAGTGCCTGTGGTGTCAGCCTAGCTCACAGCAACCTGACTCCTGGGCTCAAGTGATCCTCCTGCCTCAGCCTCCCGAGTAGCTGGGACTACAGGCATGTGCCACCATGCCCGGCTAATTTTTTTATATATATATATTTTTTGTTGTCCAGATCATTTCTTTCTATTTTTTAGTAGAGATGGGGTCTCGCTCTTGCTCAGGCTGGTCTCGAACTCCTGACCTTGAGCGATCCACCCGCCTCGGCCTTCCAGAGTGCTAGGATTACAGGCGTGAGCCACCGCGCCTGGCCGCTATCAAATATTTTATACAAGTACTCCAAGTCACCTGGGATGAACGAAAACCTGATCAATGTAGCTTCCCCCAACTGTTCCTATGCACGGATTTTAAAGTGTCGATAAAATCCACGTTTTGTGAACAAAAGGAGAAAATATTTGCAAGTGTTTATTCTAGTTTGTAGCTTTCCTGCCTGTTACTGCAAATACCAGTTTAAGGGAGATGTTATGCTGCGATGAGAAAACGCCCATGCTCGTTCGTTTAACCGGGGGCGATCCGCCAGAGGGAGGCCTCCTCGGGAACCGGCCTCCGCCCGCTGAGAAACGCAGCGCCCGAGCCCCCGCTGAGCACTCACCGTTAGTCGTGGGTGCGACGCCTCTCAATCAGCAGTCTCCTCTCTGTTTATGTTAGAAGCAAATGTTTTCAAACTTAAAATGATAATGTTTTAAAGAATTTACTGACATCAAAATCTTTAGAATAAATATTGGTTTTTCTGATTCACAGGAGAGTATACCTTGGTGCAAAGTAAGAATTAGCTAAAAATCCAAACGATGATTAAACTTTGGTGCTTTTCTAAGAACCAAGAGTGAGTGGGATCCTGAGAGAGCAGGTGGCTGGCCACCTGGCAAGTCTAGGCAGACGCCCCTACTCACGCCAGCACTGCCCCCTCTGCGTGAATGTTTCTTCACCAGGATTTTATTCTGAAGACTATAAATATGAATGTTATATGACAGAATAAAAGGAGCTAAAAATACAAAACATCTCTATCACTGCAATAAATGGAAGTAATTTAAATATGCACCTTTCAGATAAAATATTTCGCAGTTTAAAAAGGAAAACTATTACGTGACAAAGATTCTGTTGTTTGACCAAACTTGAGTCAGGCTGCTAGGAGGCCTTTCTGACTAGGTCTGACCTTGGGCTTCCCTGGCCATCCTTGTAGAACCCATAGAATTCAATCTGAGCGAGAATCCTCCTAGGTCAGATTAGAGAAAATCCCCCACCCTTGCCACCTGACCACCCCGGACATCTTATCAGTTTGGCCTGCCTTCTGCAAGCATCCTGCCGGGCAGGGCTGGCGAGAATCCCCTACCTCTGACGTTTCCTCTGGGCAATCTTCCACCCCTGCTCCTCGGCTGTCCTCGCATTCAGAGTTCAGCTCAATCTCTCTCCTCCACACAAGACCCCACTGCAATGGTGCCCCCTTGAGTGAAGTCCACCTTACTATTTTAAACAAGTGTCATGAATAACTTTTTTTTTTAAGTGTGCTGCCATGACTTGGGTGGGATCATATTCATCATGGGGCCACTGTTGGCCCTGGACATCTGCCCCAGGACCCCAGGTGAGCACCTTCCATACCTTCGACTCCACTCCTGATTGACTGACCAGGGATCCACTGGTGGGTCCAACTCTTTAACCGGAGGGTCCCTGGAGGCATGGTAAGGAGAGTTTGGAGTCCTGCAACTCCGAGTATGAGCTCTCAAGCTGAATTTCAGTTCAGTCCTGGGCTTCTTTAGAAAAAGATCTGCTGGGATGGAGGTGTTTCCTCCTAGCTCTGTGTGTTTTTTTTGGGGAGGGGATATCTGTATCCCTGCCTCCCAGACCTGGCCTGGTCTAAAAAATCCTCTCGAGGAGGGAGTGCTCCCCATTCCCTGGGCCGGAAGATTCTCCTGGCTCTCTGCAAGGCCTGTTCTCTCTGTTTGGTGCTGCTCCTTCTGTGGGAACTTCTCGGTCCCCTGAAACCCCTTATGCACCCTGCTGGCTGCACGTCCCTCCAGCTCTGTCTGCTTCAGGGCTGGCTGGTGTGATTAGGATCTCCCCAGACTGCTGCCCTAGGACCGCTCGCTGTCCGTTGCCTCTTCCCTTTCTCCTCTTTCCATTTTTCTCCTCTCGGTTTAGTTCGTGAACCCTTCAATATGCGCCCCCTGAAGCCCCTACCCCTCCACGCCTTGTTCAAACCAGCCAGACCCTTCCCTTCCACTGTGACTCCTTCGTTGCACTCGATCACTTTAACCGTAGGTCCCTGTGCCCCACTGGGAACTCTCAAGGGGCCCAGGGGCCCCCAGAAACAGCCACCTGACAGTGGAAAGAGCAAAAAGACTAAGCAGAAACAGCCTGGTTTACCCCCTCGCTCTGGCCTTCAGCAAGAACTCTGTGCGGTGGTCCGGCAGGACCCCCCACCCGAGGTTTGCACTGGATGAGCGTCCATCCGCCCACCCCTCCCTGCTGCTCCGTTATAAGTCTCCACTCGTTTTCGTATTTGGAGTCAAGCCCAGCCTCTCCTTGATATATAATAATGTTTTGTGATTCTAAATGTCTCAGAGTGGAGTCACTTAGGACAGGTGGCCCAGCCCCCAGTGAGGTCACAGACCCTCCGAGTGATGAGCACACGTATGCTAGCCTGAGGTGACAAGACGACACCTCCACGGCCAGGCGCGCTGAGACTAGACAAGAAAGAGAAGCCGAAAGGCCGCTGAGACACGGCTGCGAACGCTCCTGCGGAGGGCCCCGAACCCGCAGAGAAATCGAGACACCTGCGGGACCTGCCCGTGGGAACTCCGCAGCCTCTCGCCCCTCTCACCCCTGCGCGGGCAGCCGGGCCGCGGCGGGCGCGTCGCACGCGGGCACCTGCTGCTCATCCTGCCCGCGTGGTGAATGCAGTTGTGTGGGAGCTGCCGCGTGAGGGCTCACAGTACACCGCGGAGCCCCTAAGCATTTAACCGGCCGCTGAGTCAGCACGAAGCCCCCCCTGCCCGACACGGCCCGGTTGGGGTCAGCATGACCGCGTCGACTGGGACCTGACGCGGACGCCTCCACTGCTGGACCCGTAGCGCTGTCCCCGCGCCTGGTGCACGGTTCTCTCCTGAATGAAATCTGTCCTGCCGTCTTTAACAAGGGTCATGGAATAACGTGTCATTTAACAGAAAGCATTGTTTGACTCGTATGTTTATATCATATCTACATAATTACTTAGTGAAAGAATAAAGCAAAACACTCTATCAATTAGCTCTGATGACATCAGTCTATAAAATGGAACCCATGTGTATACAAAAAAATTGAAAAAAACGAGGATTTATTAAAAAATATTTATTAGAACAGTTAAGCCAGGATTGAATTTGTGTTTGAAAAATAACAAAAAGCAAAATTCCTTAATACTATGTTATTTCTTTAGAATTGTAGATGCATGCACATCCAATCTTCCAGGCTTTCGCGTGTTAATTCTCATCACTTCTCTGAGGCCTGCAGCGGCTCTTGAAATCCCTGTGCTCTATGTCCTTCCCACAGGTCCCCAGGCAGATGATTCCTGACAGAGCCACTGGGCCCCGCTCAGAATAGACACGAATGCAAAAGCCGTGCGGTGCGAGAGCCAAGCGCAGAGTCCACCTGGCTGTGCTGAGCCCGGGCCAGACGGTGCACCAGGCCTCCCGGAGCCGCGGAGAAGGTTGTCCACTGTGCAAACGAGGTCACTTTGCAATCTCGTTTCATGATTTCTACTCGCACAACAGCCTTTGTGTGCCTGTGTCACCACACTTAGCGCACTGTTTCCATATCATTAAATGTTGTTACAGGCCCCCCTTTCTCTTGGTAGCAATTTACACAAAGTTTAATTTGTATCCTGCAATATTACATAACTTTGGAAGGGTCTTCATCCACTATCTTTGTAATATTTTATTCTCTTCCTAGCGAGCTGGTCTTGAATAGCTAGAATGTTGCCGATTGCATTGTAAGATGCACATTCCCTATACCAATGTCTTCTTTCCGATTCTGTGAATTTTGTTCCTATTTTGCATGACTCTCAACTGCATCGTTAAACCTAGTTGGCAGGCAGTGCCCCGAAGTGTGTTCCCACCACACGCTGCACATTAATTTGCTCAAACTGATGTCCTCTCTGTTCAGCCCTCCAATTGCGCCTGTCCTCCAGCCTAGCCCTCTGGTACTTGCCATCTTTCTAGTTGACACAGCATCTGCACAGCTGCCCAAGGCAAGCCCTGAGCAACCTTTGATTCCTTTTCCTCAACACTGATAGCAATCACTAACGAAGTGCAATAAAATCTATCTCTTTAACTAATTAAATGTGCTCCATTCTTTCCATTCTTAACAGCACTCCTTAGTTCAGGCCCTAATCAACTCCTTCCTAGATTGTCAAACCCACAAAAGGGAAAGTGATGGTCTTTTCATGAATGGCATTGTAGAAACCGGTTTTCCATGTGGGAGAACATGAAACGCAAGTCCTACTTCACATTGTGCTCAATTAATAATAAATGTGTTAGTAATTAAGTCAAGAGGTACCATAGCCTTAAATGTGAAAGGTAAAACAATAATGCTTCCAGAAGAAAGCATAAAAGGACATTTTCATGATTTCACTGGTTTTAAATAAGACTGAAAAAGGATCCCTTACAATGGGCTCCATTAAAATTAAGAAATTGTGTTCCTAAAAAAATAGCATTGGAAGAGTATAAAAAGGCAAGCCATAGCCTGGGGAATATGTTTCCAATATGGCACTGTGCTATAGGAGATATCTAAATGGCCAATCAGCCTAAGAAAAAGTGCTGAGCACAGCAGCTCCCGCGGAAATGCGAAAGAAAAACTGAGTAGGGGAGGACCCCGCTCCGCACAGATCAGAATCCTTGAAGCTCACCAGACTGTCAGCCCGGGAAGCTACCTAAGGTTGGCAAGGTTGTAAGCAAGATCGCAAGTGTTGACAAGGATGCAGAACTTCCATCGTAGCTGGTGCTGTATAAACAGATTAAACTGTTTTAGAAAACTGAAATATTTGGCCATATTTACTAAAGCTAAACAGTTGCCTTCTCTATAACCTAACAATTTTATCCCTAAATTTATATCCAACAAAAATAAATGTATATGTCCACCAAAACATATCCAAAAATGTTTGTTGCAGCTTTATTGATAATAGCTAAAACCTGGAAATAACCAAACTATCCACTAATGGAAAAATTGATTAAATTCCTTACAGCAGTAAAAGAGAACTACCGCTACATGCAACATAGATGGGTTTCGCAGACACAATACACAGCAACAGAAGCCAGATATCCAACAGTACACACTGAGTTATTACACTTCCATGACTTTCATGATCAGATACAAAGAACAGAAGAGAATGACAGAGTCAGCAAGTGGCTATCTCTTTCACACATGGAGAAGGGTATTGACCGAGGTGCATCCTGCACAATTCTAAGTCCACAGGCGTCGTCTACCTCAACCGCGGGTTCACTAGTGTGTGCACATGTTGAAAGTCAACACATTGTACATTAAGATTTGTGCATTAAATTGTATGTATATTATAACTCAATAAAAATTTATAGCTATATATACATACAATTTTTTAAAAAATCCCTTCCTGCCTAAGTGCCCATTCCCCATTCTGTCACCAAAGAAATCTTTCTAAAATGTAAACCTCATCACGCTGGCCCCAGGCATGTGTCCTTCGATGTGTTCTCCATCGCTGCTTTTGGGCAGAAGCCTTTCCTGAATTGGCCTTCGTCTAAACCTCTACACTGTCCTCTGCCTCACACCCATTTGGAGCCTAATACCCTGCTCTGTTAAAACAACTGCAGGTCCTCTCCCTTCTCCCAAGTCTGTCTGTGTCTTTCCAAAGCTGCTTCTACCTAGAGGTCCTCAACCCCTTTTTTTCCAGCTGGATAAGGTCTATTCACGCTCAGACTCAGCTTGGGTGCTGCCGTTTCTAGACAACCGCTGTTCACCCTTCCTGCTGCAGTCTAAACATGTAGGTAGGTGCCTATTTTTGACATCCTGTGACTGTGCAGGTTTTGACATCCATCACATGGCATGGATCATGGTATGCTGTGATTATTCAATGTTCCAGGGTCTCATTTCATTTATATTATATAATATTTTGTATCTCTGTATCCACTTCACACTTGGCTTGGCACATAGAGGGCATGCAATAGATACTAATTTACATAATAAGAAAACAAATGAATGCATAATTAACAACTTTCTAACCTATTTCCCCATCTCTACTGTCTCCCTTCTCCAATTAATTTCTCATAGCTGTTCCAGTTAAGTTTCTAAAATCCATGATTGATTATTACTGTATCGATCGTCCTGATGCTAAGAAACACTGCCGCGTTTAGTTCATGTCCATAACCCAAGGCCCTCTATCTATTTCCTTTCCCCCGAACTCCAGCACACTCGGTTATGGTCATCATTCCTCGTGTCCAGGCAGGGGCTCTCTGGGCTCCCCATGCTCCCTTTGCTTCAAGTGTTCTCCTTCTTCTCTCCTTTCCCAGGCACATCTCCGGGGATCCGTAGCCAGGCCCTTTTAGAATCTTGTACCTTGGCATCTTTTAATAACTGAAATACTGTAACATTTTTTAATGAGTGAAATAATGTAAAACTGGGCTAGGCCCTTGGTTGTTTGTACATGCTGATCGCTTGCTTTTCGTCCAGTACCCTTTGTTTTCACGGTAATCATTAACTACGGGTGTACCGTTTTTTTGTCAAGAAGTAGGAAACACCCCAGAGTCACAAGAAAATTTTATGAGTTTGTTTTACAAGAGGAATAAACGCCTTTGAAAAAGTTAGCAGCTGAGGCTGAGAAGTCTGGTTGCTTAAGATGCCATCTGAGACTAAAAGAACACAGACTTCCCCTCGGGCCTGTCAATGGAAAAGAAGTCGTACTCTGTAAAATAATTTACAGAGGTTTGTTCTGAGCCAAATTTGAGGACCATGGCCTGGAGCCATGCCCAAGAAACCCTGACCAAGTGGACTCACTGTGGTTGGGTTACAGTTTGGTTTTATACATTTCTGGGAGACAGAAATTACAGATAAAGTCATAAATCAATACATGGAAGGCGTACATTGGTTTGGCCCTAAAAGGTGGGCCATCCCAAGGTAGGGACTTACAGGTTTAGGTGGGTTTAAAGACTCTTTGAGGGGGAGCCAAGATGGCGGATGAGACAAGCCGCCAGTCAAAAGGTCTCTGCAAAAAAGACGAATTTTAGAAGAAAGAGAAAAAAAATAAGTGAGCAGAGAAACATAGATCGGGTGAGGGTCGGAAGTAAGGGTGCCTGAAACTATAGGAAACTCCACGGGAAGACGTTGCGGAGGAGAACTGGAAGGAGAGAGGTCCCGAGAGGCTGGGAGACCAGTGACAAGGGTAGGTGGAGCGGTTAACTTTCCCCTCCCTTACATCTCGGACTGCGGGTGGCTCCTGAGCGGCTGGAGAGACCTGCCAACACCAGCCCAGAGACGGCTGCCGCCAGTGAGCAGTGGCCTCTTGCGGACTCAGCGCCGGGCTCCCAGCCCCCTCTGGGCACCTCCCTGGGCGTAGACCCGAGCCTAGCGGCAGACGCCATAGTGCTCCGTTCTCTCCTTCCCCCTCCCTACCCGTGCGTGCCCAGAAAGACAATTTAGCCATCACAGGGAGGCATCTTCAAGGAACGGGACCTTTCCTTTTGGGGCCCTACAACAGACTGAGAGGTACTCAGACTGCGAGTTCCCTACCCGCCAGCCCTCCCAGGTGCTACTTGCCTGGGGACTCCAGGAGAGCGGGGCAAATCCCGAGGTGGAGTGAAATCCATCCAGCTTGGGCGCCCTGTAGGTGACTCGGGACCAGCGCCTCTCCCTCTGGCAGAGTCAGGGATTGATCTCCAGGGTCTAGGGGTCAGGCCTGCAGACCAGACCCCGTACCCCAGGTCGCAATCGCGCTGCCCTGGGGCACGGAGGAGAGATCTGTGAAGGAGCCTACTGAGGAGTGTGCGCCTTCAGGGGCGGATCCGCGTGCCTGTCCGGCAACTCTCCTCCTAAGGGAGGGCTGTGCACCGAGCTCGGGCTACGATCCTGGGTGCGGAACCTCCCAACCTGCGTCACAGCCAGGGGGGATCCATCGGCCTGAGGCCCCGCTTGCTGGCGGAGGCCTGGGGGAGGACACGGAGAGGGGGAGATTGGAGGGGAGCGAGACCTGCTCCAGAGTGTGGGTCTTGGACAGCCCCACCCCCCAAGCCCAGACTTTCAGCTGAGTGGAGACATTTCAGCCCCTCCCGGCAGCTCTGCGCAGAAACAAAGAGCAGAACTTTGACTGCTTCTAACAGCAGCTGTGGAGCCTGAGGGCAGGCTTATCCAACCCAGCTCCACCCAGACTCACTCCCGGTTCTGCCCCCACTGAGGGAGAGAATAAGGACAGCTCAGGCTACAATCCTGAGTCGGGAACCTCCCGCCCACAAGCCACGTCACAGCCAGGGGAGATCCATAGGCCTGAGGCCCTGCTTGCTGGCAGAGGCCTGGGAGAGGCCACGGAGTGGGGGAGAGTGGAGGGGAGCAAGACCTGCTCCAGAGTGTGGGCCTTGGGCAGCCACAGCCCCTAAGCCCAGACTTTCAGCTGAGTGGAGCCATTTCAGCCCCTCCCGGCAGCTCTGCACAGAAACAAAGAGCAGAAGTTGATCCCTGCTAACAGCAGTGGTGGAGCCTGAGGGCAGGCTTGCCCAACCCAGCCCAACCCAGACTTGCTCCTCCCACTGAGGGGGAGAGTAAGGACACACCTGGAAATCCCAAGGCCCCACCCACCACCCGAGGCACAAGAGGGCCTCTCTAGAGGAATAAGAGCTAGCTACAGGACCCAAACACAGCACCACAGCTCGCTCCTCCCTGCAAGTGCCACCTACTGACAGGGAGGTCATCCTGCACACGCTTTTACTGCATCTACTGATTCATCATAAAGGGTGTGTTCGAATCTCACCCACAAACACCACCTACTAGCTCAGAGACTAAGCAGGGTGTGTCATTATCCAAA
>NW_012153174.1:9540481-9545610 GCF_000956105.1 Propithecus coquereli
GGGGCAAGGGCAACATATGTAACCTAAACATCTTTACCCCCATAATATGCTGAAATTAAAAAAAAAAAAAGACTCTTTGATTTGTAATTGGCTAAAAAAATGAAATTTTTGTCGGAAGGCTTGGAATGTTTTAAGATAAGGAGTTCTGTTAATCAGAGACAAGCCACCCCCTATACATTGGTTGTGTAAATTGAGGACCTGCAGGTTTGTGCTGAAAAGCCTTAGGCCTGTCAATGAATTACAAAGCATGTCTCCAAGAAGGGAGGGGGGCATGACGTAGGCGTGTCTGACCTCTCTCTCTTGCTGAGCAACTCAGATTTAGGGTATCCTCTTGGCCAGGAGGGGGTCCACTCAGTCAGCCGGTGGGGGAGGAGCCTTAAGATTTTATTTTAGTTCACTGCCCCTGGGACGCCCTCCCTCACCCGCCACATAAAACCTCCCTGCCTCACATCTGTGCCAAGACAGATCTGAGAGATTTGTTCTCCTGTCTTCTCTCTTTGCCCAAATCCCACAATCCTTTCTCTATCTCCAAGCACCAGTGTCAGTTTGACTTCAGACACACGAGCCTAAATTTGGGGTTTGACAACACACCCAGGTCCTGCCCACTCTCCCTGCAGGACGGCCTCTTCTTGCTCCGCTGCAGCACGGAATGGGTTGTCTCCGCGCTTACTAACGTGACTGCAGCAGTGTAAGTAATTAAATGCCTGACCGTCCACACCAGACGGTAGGCTGTTTTAAAGGCAGGGTCCCTGAGTATTGCACCTTGCATTACCTGGGTCATCTGCCACATCCCGCATGGAACAGCACATGGAGCACAGAGTGGAGAGGACCTATAGAACCTCACAGGATTTTCTCATATATTTTTCGAGTAATAACACCAGCGGAGGCAGAATGGTTACTTTCCAAAGGAGAGAGTAAAAGCCGAATGTTGAATCTCCACGGGCAAACCTGGACTCAAAGAAGTGACCTACGGATGCCTGTGGCTGTTAGGCGACGGCACATCCATCCAGTAAACAAGCTGGCTCACTGGGGACGTGATAATGATGTTCATCGCACTTCATGCTCTTTCAAATCTTCAAAGCGTCTCACAAATGCTAATTAATTTCCCCGCACCCCCGCCAGGTAGGTGTCAGTGCTGCATGTCACTTCATGCAGAGAACTATGATGGGCCATAATTAGCCTAAGTTTGCAGAGAACACTTGCAGGAGGTGGCAGCAGGTGTAGGCCACTGATGATGGTGTAGCATGTAGGGAAACAGAGGATTATTTTTTTAAAATATATTTTTAACTAGTGATCTTACACTTCTTATAATGAAATTAGAAATCACTTTGATAAATGTCAGTGAAGACGATTATGGTAAGAAAAGAAAGCTTGTTATTTAATTGAAGTGTTAATAAAGATGCTTGCAATACTGTGTTACTTTTTAATTTTTCATCTTATCTTTTTCCTTTGATGCTTTCCGGTAATCTCAATGTAGACTGTTTGTTGTCTGCCACAGGAATATGGCCACACGGCCGATGCTGATCCAAACGTCTTAGACAGTCTTTACACGATCAAAGCTATCATTTCCATTTGTTTATCCAAAACAAGTCTTGCTAATATCAGGAGAGTTGATTTTTTTTTTAACGCCTTTTTATCCAGTAAGCCTAATTTTTATTTCATAAGGTAGGGAAATTTTTAACCTGTAAGAAATCGACCAGTTCCTACTTACACAAATGCCCTGGCTGTTCTCCCCCTTCTCCCTGGCAGATTCACTCACGTTTATCTCCAGTTGGGATAATATACCGAAGGCAAGATCGGGGCCTCCGTTCCTATCACCTGTCCTCTGCATGAGGCACCACCCCAGCATCTCGGCCATGGGAACCTCCCGCACGCTACCCGTCTAGCCACAGTGGGGTGGCCTGTCCCAAGCTGGGCATAGACTTGTGCTCACACAATCCCACAGTCCATTATTCTCATGCTCAGTCATGGCCCCTAATACTAAAGCAGATTCCAACACTGTCAGGTGAGAAATCAAGTCAGATTATTGATTTCACTTTTCTTTTTCCTGAGCAACAGAAAACACAAGTTGAGGATCGTGGGAGGTTTCTTACAGAACGATTGGCTTTAGTTCATGCCTCAGCCCCAGAGAGCACTGATCAATTTAACTGAAAAAATTTTGGCTGAATTCAGTAGATGTGAAAAATGTAGTAAGATTGCTTTAGATTTTTTTCAAAAGGGCCTAGAATACTGAGAAACACACCGGTCTATCAAATAAACTGTCATTGCAAGGCAGGAAAGGTCATTATTTGTTCTACTTGTGGCCTTATCTCTCTAACAAGAAACAAATTGTAAAATGAAACACTCTTGAAGTGGAAAATTCCACTGACAAGTCTCCACCCCTGCCATCTCCCCTAACAGCTGTCACTCTTGCCTCTGTAAACTGCTTGCAGGCGCCAAGGTGGCTCAAGACCCTGCCCCCCCGCTAAAGATAACTTCATTGTACCTGTGCCCCACTTCCTCCCTAAGCAGAATGTATAAAAGACTGCTACGTTCTTTGTTCGGGGCTCAGAATTGGGGAGAGGAAAATCCCCTCTGAGCCGGCCGGCATATGATATAAACCTGTTTTGCCATACTTCTGTGTGCCTCTCCGTTTGTTCCTGGTAAACTCTGCTGTAATACTTTCAAGTCAGATTTTGCTATGTCCTTGATTTTTAAAGCCCCAGGAGCAATGTAGCAAACTTCTCAAATTTAGTTGAAGCCATCAAAACTAATAATTTAAGTAGTAAACATATGTGATAGCTACTTATTCCCAGGTGCCATACCTACTGTCCTAAGTCTCCTGCTTCCAAACTTATTCGTGTGTAAACAGTCTTTATGAGTTGATTTAAAAAGTTCTGGTAATCTGAGAATGCCTCTTTGGAAATGTTGCTTGCCATGCAACTTTATCTTGACTCCTAAAGTGTTGCTGTAATTTTAAGGGTTACATGAACAAAGAGATGGCAGGACAAGGTGTGAACTGGAATCACAACCAGGAAGCCAGCTCTGGCTCTCTGCATCTCTGCCAGGTGATCTTGGATGAGTTATTCAGTCTCCCTGGAGACTCAGGCGCTTTAATCTTCAACATGAAGGTGTTGAATTGACTAGCGATCCCTTTTGTCTTTGAAACAACAATAGGACTATCAATAATAATGATGCTTATAGTAATAATTGCTCAATTATTTGTTTCTAAATTGTTTATTAAAAATAACTTTGAAACTTTTATAATAACTTTACATATGTTAAATTAGTTCTGTTGGTTAAGCAAATGGACATATTTTAATTTAGACACTGCTTCCTTTCAGAAAGGATTCATCTTGGCTGATTGATAATCTAGCATATATTAAGTTAAATTATTTAATTTATTAAAATATTATATCCCACCCTATTGGGGAAATAAAAGAGAGCTGCCAACAAAAAGATCCTTCTGCACCAATACAGAAGAGAAAGAGGACACATTTCTTACTGAGTAATCATTAACAGATTTACATTCATATAAGGTAGCAGGACAGCAGATACAAATTTAGGATAAAATCTCACACAGTTGATACAGCAAAGCAGAAGAGAAAACAATGGCTTATGTTGCTTATCTTGTATGTTTCCTACACACCTCTTGGGAGCCCCTCCCCAACTAATTCAAGAGTTACAGTTTTACATATATATAGGTTGTTTGGCTGTGACCTTGGAGATATGCTACATTGTAAAAACTGGAGGCGAGGCTTAATCCCAGGAGAGATTTACCTCCATTGCAAAGGTTAGAGAAGGACTCAGATTCACTGGTCTCCTAGAAAATGCTCGAATAAAGGGGAAAGGAGAAAATAATCTCTTTGCCCTTTTTAAATGAAGAAAATAGATTTTATTCATCCTTAAACGTCCCACAGGAATTTCTTTTATCTTTTCCAAAACGTTGAATAGCGTTATTATCCCATACCTCTATTGTTCTTATAAGGAAAAACCCCATCTGTTACTTGGCACGTCAGCCACCTGAGACCCCCACCCCTCAGGGAAGACCCGCATCTGCATATACTAACCTATTACCTGGCCCATGCTAATCTACTACCTGGCGCATCAGCATAACACTAATCTATTATCTGACACATCAACTGACCTATTACCTGGCGGGCATTAACCACTTGACCCCCCAGACCACCACAACTTAATAAAAGTGGGAAAAATTGGGTAGACGGGGCTCAGAATTTGGTGGCGAGGCCCCTCTGAGCCCGCCAGCAAATAAACATTGATTCTCCAACTCTCCGTGTGCCGCTCGGTTTGTCCTTGGGACCACTTGCTGTAACACTTATACAAAGGGATTTTTTCCTACAAAAAGAATATAAGTTATATATAGCTCGGTGCAGTTGTTATGTACATCTCGGTACAACTTAGACTGATATTGAGAGCTGTATCTTCAAATATATAAACCATTTTTATTTCTCAATTAATAAAAAGTCAATAGTGTACTCTATGGGAGCTGACGATTAGCTCAGACAAGAGTATGGGGTTTTTTCACTTTATTTTTCTGTAAGTAGATACTTAGTTTTAAGAAAAAATCATGATTTTGAGTCCCTCCTTTGCTCTCAGTCATGGTTTTAGATTTGGGGACAGGTTTTGGTGACCTGCAAGGAGTTCAATTGTAGGCCTGAATTAATCTTGTAAACCTTATAGGGAAAGATTTATTTCTAGGTCATCCGAGGGATTTTAATTTATTCCTTTAATCAAGTGTTTTATATGAGGCACTTTTTCAGAGCAGGTCTTATTTCTCTGGTCCTTTCTTATTGGAAGACAGAATAGTAAAATCAAGAAATGAAAATTTCTCTCATCTCCTTTACCCTCTTACAATCAACGCACAAATATCAAGAATAATAAGTTAATAAATTATTTATATGAAGGTGGAAGTACTGTCTATAGCCACATCTCATCCTCTTATTCTGACCTTTACTCATTTACTCACTGAAGTAGTTTTGGGAAAAATCGATAATGGCAAGCACACAAACACACACACACACACACCATATATACCACAAGCATAAACAAACACACACGCACACACCCATATATATGTACCACAAGTATAAACAGACACACACACACTCATATATATATATATATACTAC
>NW_012153174.1:9549025-9550539 GCF_000956105.1 Propithecus coquereli
TAATTTTAATTTATATTTTTCTGGTTATGAAAGTAAAACATATTCATTATAGTAAAACTGGGAAAGAGAACCCCAAAATTCCCCCTGAGCTCACCGCAGAGAAGTAGCAAAACACATTAAAAATGTGTTTTATGTTTTAAAATTGCAAAATACACACAACGTAAAATGTACCATCTTAACTATATCTAACTGCACAGTTCAGTGGTGTGAAATGTGTCCACTGTGTCACACGACTGACACGACCATCCATTTCCATGACTCTCTTCATCTTGCAAAACTGAAACTCTAGACCCACAAACAACAACTCCCCATTTCCAGCTACCTCCACCCCTGGCAACCACCACGGTAAGAAGTAGCAAATTTTAACATGCTGTCTTCTTCTAGTGGATTAGAAGAATACCCACAAATGACTTGACTTTTGTCTATTGTTTCACTTTTTGTGAATTTAGCAGAACAGAATACTGAAACTAAGTTAAGAGTAGACTTCAGGAAACCCATGACTGGAAAAAAATAAATAAATATGTAACATTGGAAAAGTCTTAGGTTGGTAATCCTTAACATTCGGAAAGTAGATTAGGTTAGAGTCTCCAAATTATTCTGACTGTATACACTTTTAATTAAAAAAAGTCAAGTCCCCTAAAATCTGTATATTCATTTTTAAATGATATAAGTATCTAACTACTATACTGATACATGTGTTATAAAAGATAAAAATACAACACTGTATACGTCTTGAAGACAGTGATATGCTCCACTATTTCATTGAATATGCTTGATTATCTTTTTAAATCCTAAATTTTGCAATATAGTCTTTTGAAGGTCTGGTACTAAGTTTAATACATTTTAGTAGTTGATATTGATGGTTCTTTGAGTTGGACAATGGCTCCTCGCATTAAAAAAGGACACGGATGGATGGAAGACACTGTGACTATGATTCCTGTATCATGATGCCCACGGTTCAAGTCCTTCTGTCAGTTGCACGAAAGTTATCATAGACATTCAACTTGTGAATTTTAATTTTACCTAATATCACTTTGTTGTTTTTTAAGACTAATAGGAGATTGTTACATATGTTCAAATCATCTGGAATGCCTCACTTAGAAGATAATTTAAATAGGTTAATATTTTCTATTTACAAGTTTTATAATTTAGGAGACATAAAAGATTTTTGTGAAAAACATTGCTTATTGGCAACAATAATTGCTTAATGATAGAAACATTTCTGAACCCCTGTAATTAAAATGTTTCTTCATATCATGATTTTCTCTTCAAAAGCAGCTATTTTCTCAGTGCTAAAATATCACCCTTATCCTGAAAGGACTGACTGGATGTCATCAACTTTTTTTTTTACTGATTGCTATGTGGCATACTTTTAAGTTCCATTCGTTATCACAGAAAAAGATCAGCAAATTTAAGTCACTGTTTTTCTTATTGTTTAAAATAATCACAAAATGTTTGTGTTTAGCAACATGTTTAAAGAAAAAATTAGTAAAATTTTGT
This sequence comes from Propithecus coquereli, assembly GCF_000956105.1. Classification (NCBI taxonomy): domain Eukaryota; kingdom Metazoa; phylum Chordata; class Mammalia; order Primates; family Indriidae; genus Propithecus; species Propithecus coquereli. The sequence continues at coordinate 9,550,526 of NW_012153174.1, forward strand.
GTAGTCTTAAATGA
>NW_012153174.1:9550589-9553966 GCF_000956105.1 Propithecus coquereli
TATATATATACCACAGGCATAAACAGACACACACACACACTCATATATATACCACAGGCATAAACAAACACACACACACACCATATATATACCACAAACACACACACACCCACGCCCATATATATATACCACAGGCATAAACAGACACACACACACATCCATATTTGCACACAAGCATAAACAAACACACACATCACATCATGCATATATAACACACCACACATAAACACACAGACCACACACCATGCACACACTGCACAAATATACACCCCACTCACTGACACACACCACACATACCCCCTCACACTACACATACACACACCACACATGTGCACACGCCACACACACACGCCACACATATATATCCTCTACACATAATACACACACATACAGAGGCACAACACACACCACCACCCACACATACCTCATCCTAGTCATATCTGCAGCAATAACTAGAACGTTTCCGAAATCAGATTAGTCTTATTAAAATGAGGTCTGCAGAGAGAATCTTCAGTACTGGAAACTTAGGAAACTTCTAGAATCTCTGTGAGGTTGGTAAATTTATTTTGACAAGTATTATATATCAGCAAATTTTAAAGTATAGTAGGCGACCGCATCCTCCTCAGAGTGGAGGAGGACAGCGGGTTGTGTCCCAGAGCAGGACTGAGGTCCTGGGTGTCGGTCCCCAGGAGGCTGCACAGACGCCTTGACTTTCATCTACGTTTTACTTTAGAACATGAGATTTACCTCTGCATCCTTTCAATATGTGTCAGAGAGGAAAGTTTTACCTTTTTCAGTGGTATTTAGATTTCAAATTAATTTTCTTAAATTAATGACCATTATTTAATGTTATCTACCTGAAAAATTATTAGCTGTGGTGTGTGGATTCCCTTATTCATTTTTCTTTTTATTATGTCCACATTATATTCAAACTTGATTTACAAAAAAATTTCTCTTGATTGACTGTCACATTTTATCTGCATTAAAAATGAAAGTCAAAGAGATTTTCAACTCTCCTCCACTAGATAGGAAAATTAATGAGCCTTTATTTTCTAACTGAAGTATCTGACACTCACATTTAACCAAATTTAGGTTGATTTATATCATATTTTATATGGTAAAGCACACCATTGCTATTTTACAGCTACAATATGAAAGAGTTATAAAGAAAAAGACACTATCAAAGACTCAAGAAAGATGACCAATATTTTATTGTTTTTAATTCTCACAAGAAAACATTGACTGTATTCAGCATGGAAATAGCCATATAGAGAAAGTAAAAAAGGCTTTCTGTAGAACAATCTAATACCCTGTGAAATACCATGGTGGAATCAGACCTTAATAACTGGAGCAATCCATCATTCTTTCAGGCAAATGTTTCTATATATGTAAATATTTACATTTGATATATATGACATATAAAGCCTAAAGTTCAGGCTACAGGAGGGATGGACTCTATTAAGTAACTGCTACATCAAGGAGAAACGCCAGGTCTGGAGACTGTCCCAGGGAACACAGGCAGGCTCAGACTGTGGGAGCAAGGAAAATGCTTTGCTATACAATTTAGCTGATCCTTGGTGCCAGATCACCTTGGGAAGGTAGATTATTCTGGTTTTCTGTCTGAAGTTTATTAAAATTTATTCTAAAGTTTGCTTAAAGTGCAAGAGTCCTGCTGACCTACCCCAAATCCAAAATCAGCTGAACTTTAGTTAGAATGTTGTCACATACTATTTATATATATAAAATATATTCTTTCTATATGCATTTTGAGTTAAGTTTCTAAACTTAATATTTGATCACTTAAAGGAAAGAAAATATCTGGAAAGAATCTGAGTTTTAGAAGAAGAAAATGGGCAATTGTGTAGAGCATCGACCCTGAGTTTGCCGTTTACTCTGGTTGCATTTCTAAGGTGAATATCTGTGCAACGTGAATGTGGCAAGTTGGAGTCACTTGATTCAGCACCGTAACACTGGAAATATGTCAGTAGTTATCTCAACAGGAAGAATTAGGGGGGAGGGATTGCCGAAACAGTTGCATGAGCTAGCAATTGAAGTATACTTATTGACTAATAACTCCATAGCAGTGGGAGAGTGCTTCCTCGTAATGGAACACAACCACCATCCTTGGCCGTATCTTGACCAATCTTTTTATTAATAACGTAAGTGAAGATACATTCACTCACCATGAACACTGAATTAGGTCATACTGAACCATAGCTCCTAAGGAAAATAATGGGTTAAGTCCCTACAAGCCTCTGGTCACACTATTGTCAATCGAGTAACACATAACTTTGTTTGATGTGCGTTTCTGTTTAAAGATCTCTCATTTAATATTTATTGTTGATTCATTGACATTGAACTCATGGACAATAGCACCATCACTCACGCCTGAACGAAGCTCCTCTAACAGGCATAATTTCTCCATTAGGCACTTCACAGCCTTCTCCCGCCTGGGAGCACTGGACAACACCTCAGCACTATGCCTAACGGCCATTTTGAACAGTGGCATTTCCAACCAAAAGAACAAAAATGAGAAAAATATGGCACTAAGTCAACCTGGCAAAGGACACTTGTGTTAACGGCACGGGAGCCGAAACAACAGGCAGAGGTGCTGCCTTGCTCAGCTCCCGCTGGGAACGCGCTCCTTGACTGCGCAAAGTTCATGCCGCTCGGAGCGCGCCCAGGGGGGCCCACGGTCCCGGGGAACGCTGACGTGGAGTGCCAAATAAATTTTGGCAGGTAGGAGAATTCGCAGGTACAGAATCCACAAATAATGAAGCTCAACTGTCTTTAAAGTAGGCCTCCTCTACGTTCTTGAGTCCCATTCCAAGGCTGAGAACCAGTCCCAGTGCAGTCGGGGAACGAGAACGCTGCAGAGGGCGGGGTCCCGAGACGCATCCAAGCGCAGAAACCAGGAAGGAGTCAAGAACGTCCAAACCAGAGAAAGACTTGATGGGGAAAAGAAAGGAATGAAACATGGATTTGGCTTCAAATGACTAAAATGTTGAGGGTTTTCTTTTTGTTTTTGTTGTTTTTATTGTTCTCTGTGCCTGCGTTCACCTTAAGTCTCCTACTAGACCGGCCCACGCCACCTACTCCCAGGTTTCTTGTATCGGACGGACAATCTCTGCACCGGCCCTGTCCCCACCACCCCCTTCCTCAAGGATGAACAGGACCCGGGACCCAACAGGCTGCTCAGATTCATCCCTTCTGCACTAATAACTTCTTACAAAATTCATAGGACTATTTCTAAATGGAAAAATATCCATCTGCTTCTTGATATTTTATTGCAGAAATAACTAGCATTCTGTTGAATAAATGCCTCTGAATATATTTAAAAAGTCATATTATAAAATTATAGTGATAAAATTGTAATT
>NW_012153174.1:9555434-9557325 GCF_000956105.1 Propithecus coquereli
TGTTTGTGTTTAGCAACATGTTTAAAGAAAAAATTAGTAAAATTTTGTGTAGTCTTAAATGATTTCCATATTCAATCCTATAAAAATTCAAACCTTAAAATAATAGAATCCTTACTCTAACTTAACTGGTCACAAGTAAATTTCAGTAGGCTATAACTCAGTGAAAGGCTGGGTCTTCCAGTGTGGAATCCCCTCTCTCCTTCCAGTTGCTCCTATAAATTATGACATATGAGAACTTCTGACACATGGATTGTTTTTCATAAAGTTTATTTTTAACATTAAAAATAGACCTAAAATTTCTAATACTTTCTTCCTTAATGCCACAGGACTGTCTTTAGTGCTCAAGAACCCCTCTGAAGATTTGAGTATCAAATACAAGTTCTTATAATTTTTTACCTCTTTCCTACCATGCATTAGGTTTATATTCAATAATATCCTTTTAATATGATGTCACTTCTATTTTCTTTCTTTTCTTTTATTCAGGTTAGTTGAAATCTTATTAATCTGAGTTGTTATCAAGGTGAGGATCTGAATACGTTATCACTCCCCTTTAGTCAACAAATCCTAAAAAAACGATAGATTGCTCTATGTGCAAAAGCAAGAAAGTAAATTTTGAGAGAACAGAAACTATGGACACTCCCTTCAAAATGAAATCAGGAAGTGTGATATTGAAGAAGCAACTGTCAGCCCAGGACACCTGCAGATGCAAAGAGCTAGAAAGAGAGGTGTGCTAAGTATGTCCCTACCGAGCAAGGGGAAGGCAGGGGGCTAGGGACCCAAGGAAGCCCACCGCTGATTCCTTCTAAATCTTATAATTCATATATATGGATAAAATCAAAGCCTTGGTATTTTAGCGCAAACAGCTGAAGAGCAAATGAGCAGATCTAAATATCTAACCAAAGAATTTTCCAATAATTTCAAAGAGATAAGGAAATGAATATGCTAGAGAAATGTTAATAAATACTGAAAATAAGCATAAAGTTCCAAAATTCATAGTAGGATTTCCAGAATGAAAGAACACAGAGAATGAAAAACATAGATTCTTAAAAAACATTTAATTTATCATAACTAAAGAACAATAAAAAATCTAAAAATGTTTAAAAACTAAACTAAAAATTTTGAAGAAAACAATAATTTAAAGAAAAAATACTATAATGAAGTTACGTTTTGTTTTCATGTTATTTTGTAAGTTTATGTGACTTAATTTTTATTGCAGGTTTGTTGAGATACAATTGACATACTGTACAATTTAACCATTTAAGTGTAAAATTCAATGTATTTAACATATTAACAGAGCTGGGTAACCATCACCACAATTCATTTTAAAGCATTTTCATCATCCAAAAAATAACCCCATACACAGTCATTCTCTGTTTGTTCCCAACCTCTACAGTCCTACACACCACTCATCTACTTTCTCTTTTTATTGATTTTCTTTTTTGAACATTTCATATAAATGGAATTATACTTTGTGATGGAGCTCTTGCACGTAGCGTAATGTTTCAAGGTCCATCCGTGTTGTAGCACGTATCCGCACTTCATTTTTTATTATGGTTGAATGATATTTCATTGTATGAATATACCACATTTGATTTATTTGTTCATCTGTTGCTGGATATTTGAGTGGCTTTCACTTTTTGTCTATTATGAATAATGCTGCTAGGAACTTTTGTGTACAAGTCTTTATAGGAACATGCTTTCATTTTTCTTGGGTATATACATAGGACTGGAACTGCCGGATCACATGGTAATACTATGATTAACAATTTGAAAAACTGCCAGATGGGTTTTCAAAATAATTGCACTATTTTACATTCTACCAGTTTCTCCACATTCTCATTAAAATTTGTTATTATCTGAATTTTTTAATTATAATCATTCTAGTGGGTGT
>NW_012153174.1:9558488-9576783 GCF_000956105.1 Propithecus coquereli
CCTTGAGAAATGTTGCTGAATCTTTGACAGTAACAATGAGACAGTGGCCACGGCTGTAGCAAATAACAAGTCAATGTATTTTGGGAATTTGACAGCTCAGATATTTTCAACAGACATTTTGGAAACTTGTCAAACCAATTCTCCTTTCATACACCAGTCGTAATCAACGTAATACAATTAATGATGCTGAGCGTATAGCCTTCTGAGATAGAAATCTAACCATATCTTTTTACTTTTGTGGGGAAATAAATTGTCCTACCATTTTATTGACAAATCATTTTTCAAAATCCATGTAGATTACACAGTATTAGATGACGTACTACATGCAAAAATTAGTATATACTTTTTATATGAATTAATTTGAATTGTGGGAAAATACACGTACATTTGACATTGAATGAAATATAACTGAATTATGAACCAGACACTAGAAACTATAAGAATTTTAAAAAGAATGTGATAACTTCTGACTAAATTTATGAATTATAGGAATTTAGATAATATTTTTGAAACATAATGAATAAGATAAACATACATGATGAATTTTTAAAAAGTCTATAAAATGTGCTTAATTACTTTATACATTATAAGTTGAATTTCAGGATTTAAAAATAAACAAACAAAAAAACACTCCATTGATAAAATCACTAAAATTATAAAGCACAAGATCAACTTATGAGCTACTAGAATAATTTGTTTAGATGCTAAAAGGGTTTTTAGAGAAGTTGACTAATGAAAAGGGCCTTCTGATAGTTCAGGACAGAGGTGGGGCAGAGGGAGTAGAGTGGGAAGGTTCTTGTAGTCCAGGGCTAAAGTCGAGAAGAGAGGTACGATGGAGAATTTTCTGTCAATTTGACTGAACCATAAGCTACTCAAGATATTTGCTCAAACATTATTCTGGATGCTTCTGTAAGGGTGTTTTTGGATGAGTTTAACATTTAAATCAATCAACTAAGTAAAGCAGATTGACCTTTCTGATGTGTGTGGGCTTTATCCAATCAGTTGAAGGCCTGTATATAAGAAAAAAGGCCGATTATACCCTCCAAATGAGGGTATTCCTCTAGCCTGGCTTCCTTAGAGCTAGGACATTAGTTTTACTCCTGCCTTTGGCCTTAGACCAGAATTCCATCATTAATACTCTTGGGTCTTCAGCATGTCAACTGCTGTTCTTGGGACTGCTCAGGCCCCATAATCATGTGAGTCAATATAACATATGTGTTACTTAATTGGAAATTAAGATATAGATATAGATAGCTGTGGATATGGATACAGATACAGATATAGATTTAGAGATATGCCCATCCTATTGGTTAGGGATTCAAGACAGGAATTTGTGGGGGAACACAATTCACTTAATAGCATTCCACCCATCCCCCTAAATTTATATCCTTTTTGCATGCAAAATACACTCATTTCATCCCAACAGCCACCAAAGTCTTAATTCATTCCAGCATCAATTCTAATGTTCAAAGTCTCATGTAAATATCTTCTAAATTAGATATGAGAAAGACTTGAGGTACAACTTATCATAAGGCAAAATTCCTCTCTAGTTGTGAAACTGAAATGAGAGAAATTAGGTGTTTCCAAACTGCAATGGTAGATAGGCATAGGTTAGTCTATTCCATTCCAAAAGGGAGAAATAGGAGAGAAGAAAAGGGTGACAGGTCCAACTGAGTCTAAAACCTAGCAAGGCAAATGCCATTAGATCTTAAAGCTAAAGAATGATTCCCATTGTATCAATGTCCTACCTTCCAGGCCCACTGGTGTGGCAGCATTACCCCCTCCACCCTGTGGTGCCCCTCCCCTGCGTTCTCTGTAAAAGTCCCCCCAAATGCTCTCTGCAGACGGCTCTGCAGCTGAGGCACTGGGTGGGGTTTTCTCAGTCTGCTGAAACAGGATAGATGCCCGATCCCTTAAAACAGACGGAAACAGCCATGAGGGGAGTGTCAGCCTGGTAATCTTTGAATCGCCTTTGGGACCATTCCTCCAATTCACTGAAGAATAGTTCTTGTTCACAGCCTAATAGTTTTATATTCCAATCCTGTAGAGTCCAAGATACCTGACAGTTTTTCTTCTTTCCATCACACTTTTTTAGTCTCCTTTAGTCCAAACTGTAGTGTTTTCCTGGTACGTACCCTTCTATATCCCCAGCCTCTGCTGAGATGGCTGATCAATTCCATGAGTTGCACTCATGTCTCTTTTTCTATTTGTTGTTTAGCAACACCCTTAGTGTTCTCTTCACAGCAAGTGTTCTCCTTTTCTGCAGTGTGTGTCTGTGTGTGTGTGTGTGTGTGTGTGTATACATATATATACACACACACACACCGACATTATCTAATTCCAAACTCATGTCAACACGTTTAGGTGTTTGGCACAGCAGGACCCAACTTCTTGCTATTAAAATACGTATTAGTCGGCCCAGGCTGAAATCTGAGATCAGAGTGCCAGTGTGATCTGGTTGCGGTGAAGGCTGTCTTCTCAGCTTGCAGGTAGCAACCTTTTTGATGTGTCCTCATATGACACGGAGAGAGAGGGAGAGAGAGAGAGTGCATGAGTGTTCCGATGTCTCTCGATGTCTGTCTGTACAGGTGTAATCAAGTGCAGGCTCAGCTGCTTCCCACTTGCAAGGCTAATAAAGAAGACGAGGTGCAGCGGAAGGAAAGTGACTTTATTCTAGAGCTAGCGGACGGGACATGGCCAAGGCTCGTGCCTCAAGGAAACCATTTCAAAGTCTTGGGCTGAACGTGGAGGTTTAAAAAGGGAATTTGTATGAAGGGCATGCAGGAGTGACAGGAGGTGCTGGTCAGCATGATGACTACCTTCAATTATTGCTCCACCTGGTGAATGGGCTGGTGTTATCTCAAAGGCTATTTATCTATAGATTATTTGTAGCCTTGAGGTCATCTCCCAGTGGGGGTCTGGATTGTTTCAAGACTCAGTCTCTGGAACATCTAAACAAGCACATAATCAGACAGGGGGAACTTGTGCAGGGAGTGCCTGGCGGAAGGGAGGAGAGTAGAGGTCAGTGTTTCTTCATTAAGAAACAGGTAGGAAAATGTCAAAATGGGGCACTGAGAAACAGGACGCTGTTACGTAAGGACATTAATCTTGCTGTATCAGGGCCTTACCCTCTGACCTTGTTTGATCTTATTTATCTCCTTATAGGTCAGGAGCGGGGAAACCGCGGCCTTAAGGCCACAAATAACCTTCTAGGTCCATAAATGTGGCCTTTTGACTGAATCCAAATTTTATACAACTCCTTTTATTTTTATTAACACATTTTTGTTCATGTTTTATATTTTTATTTTATTTTTTAAATGAACATATTTAAAATACCAAAAAATAAAATAAGTTTCAATGAAATAATCCTCCCAGATTGACTGGCACAATTAGAACATTAGTAAGCCATAAGGGTAAATTGATGGCTGCTACAATCAATGATTTAGTCCTAAATTTCCCTTCCTGACGGGCGCCGCTACTGCAGGAGGCTGGTTGGGGAGAGTTTATGGGGGTCGAGTACGCCAGTCTGTTATCAGCTTTTGACAATGCTGCACCGTGTTTCTGTTTGAGATGGAATATGTGAATAGTTGCACAGCTCAACAGTATTTTTTAATTCTGTCTGCTTAACAGCCCATCGTGTCCAAGAAGACCAAGAGAACGCTGAAGGAAGAAAGCAGATTTCTTAATGAAGATTGGGCATTGCAATATTATCTTGTTTCTGCTAAAGATAAGATGATTTGCTTGCTTTGTGATACTGCAATGTCAACATTAAGGAAATTCAATGCTCATCAGCATTATAACACTGATAAGGGCCCCAAATATTTTAAATTAGAGGGAGACGCATGAAAGGTTGTATTGCAGAAATTAAAAGATGAAAAGCAAGAGCAAAAACGATTCTTTCAAGTAGCAATAAGACCTTGAAATAACGCCACTGAAAAAACTTGTAATGTAGCTTATATACTCAGGACAAGTGGGAAGCCATTCAGTGATGCAGAAATTGTGAAAGAATGCATTGTTGAAGTTGTAGGATGCTTAGACCCTGATAACATCTCAAAGCACAAATGACTGCCTCTTTCAGGGAGAACCACAGCTGATTGGCAGCATGAATTAGCCTTCAACTTAACATAACAACTTCATGCAATACTTCAAAAAAGAAAATATATATTATTCAGTTGCTTTGGATGAATCAGCTGATACTACTGACTTGGCACAGGTTTTCTACTTCATTCAGGTCATAATAGAAGATTTTCTTTTCTAAGATTTCCTCACTTACTCTGGTGAACAAAACATGGGGAATGGATATCTTCAACAACTTTCAAGATAAATGTCATGAATTTAGACTGAATTTGGAAAATTTAGTGAGTGTGTGTACAGATGGTGCACTTTCCATAACAGGAAAACATGAAGGGTTTATTGCACAGATAAAAAAAATGTATTAACAGATCCAGATGCTGTCATTTCTTTTCATTGCATCTTGCATTAGCAAAATCTCTTTTCTAAAGCTACTATTTTAAGTGACACTTTGCAACAAGTTATAAGATTGTTAACTATACTTGTGCAAATGCAATATGGTATCATCAGTTTTGTAATACGCTAAAGTTGAAAGATGAGGTATTCAGTGTGGATTTGCTGTATCATTCTAAAGTGCATTGGCTATCACAGGGACAGATAAGTATTAGCCAAAATTTTATCTCTGTGAGAACAGATAGTTAAATTTTATGAAGAACAGAATCAGCAATGTGAATTATTGAGAGATTTCAGGAATGCAGCATTTCTGTGTGATATAATGTTGAATCAAAACGACTCGAATATTTCTTTGCAAGGTAAAACTAAGTCTATATATGACATATGGCAAAAAATCCAAGCATTTTTTAAAAACCTGTCTTTTATCTTTTTTTTATTTTCTGGAGACAGAGTCTTGCTCTGATGCTCCAGGTAGAGTGCAGTGGCATCATTGTAGCTCACAGCAACCTCAAATTCCTGGGCTCAAGTGATCCTCCTGCCTCACCCTCCTGAGTAGCTGGGGGACCAGGCACATGCCACCAAGCCTGGATAATTTTTCTATTTTTAGTAGAGATGGGGTCTTGCTCTTGACCTTCTGAGCTCAAGTGATCCTCCCACCTTGGCCTCCCAGAGTGCTGAGATTACAAGTGTGAGCCACTGTGCCAGGCCTAAACTATCTTTTTTTCAAAACACTTCTTCTTTGAGAGGAAATTTTGGATGAACATTTTCCCCAGTTAGCAAAGGTCATTGGCGAATGGGATGATATATGCAAATCATTTGAAGAATATGCAGCTGTTACAGACCTGAGAATACAATGAAAAGTTCGCTGACTTGAGAATCATGACATCACACTCAAATTAGCATTTCAGCCTCCCCTAGTTGATGTCACCAAGGCACCTAAAGAACTACAAATGGAATTGATTGAGCTCTCAGTAGGTGACATTTTAAAATCATTGTTTGATGCTATGAAAGATCCAGTTGAAATATGGAAAAATGCAGTAGAATACCAAAGCCTTTGATAACATGCCCAAAAGATGCTTTCTTGCTTTTCAACCACTTATTGCTATGAATCTATATTTTCCCATGTAACCCAAATCAAGACACCCTTCAGGTCAGAAATGACTGACATCCATCTAGAGGGTCGACTGAAACTGCGGACCTCCATGCTGCAACCAAATATTCAAATGTTTTCCAACAAAAGGCAGACACAACAATGTCGTTAAAAGGTTAGTTGACTTTAAAGTTAACAAATAGTTTTCATTTTCTTAAATTATTAAGTATGTAGTAGTTAGATTTTTACAAAAATGTACATTTTAAGTATATCTAATTGAAGTTCTTGATAATAGCTACATTAATGTGGCCTTCCGACATGAAAAGGTCCCCCACCCCTGGGTTAGGCCCTGGCTCCAAATAAGGTCACATTAGGAGTTAAGGCTTAAACGCATGAATTGGAGGAGGTGCCAAATTCAGTATATAGCATATATCAAACAAATATCTTTGTTTTCTTCTATGTCTTATTCCCTTGTCTTGCGACATATGATATATTGTCTTTACATCACAGTATTTAAGCATTGTTAATTTTACCTCATTGCATTTACAGTTTGAGATATCGAGGAGAAGAGAAGACGTCTCTCAAGGACTTTCCATCCTCTTCTGGAGAAGGAAGGAGCCAAGTGCATTTTCAGCTGCACGCAAAACAGTTATATCATATTTGGTGGAATTATGACCTTGTTATTGTTCTCATGTGGAGACTAAATATGGTTTAAGGAGATACATATAGGTGCCACATTGACTATGGGTGAACTCGTGATGGTTAATTTAATGTATCAGTTTGATTAGGCCATGGAGCACCTGGATATTTGGTCAAACATTATTTTGGGTGTTTCCGTGAGGGTGTTTTTAGATTTAACACTTAAATCAATAAATTAAGTGAAGCAGATTGGCCTCCCTAGTGTATGTGGGCCTCATCCAATCAGTTGGAAGCCTAAATAGAACAAAAAGGTTGACTCTCCACCAAATGAGAGGGAATTCTTCATGCCTGATTGCCTTGGAGAGACTGTGCATTTCAATGGAATTCCATAGCCCACCTTTGTGGCTTATCAGATTCTAGTCCTGTTCATGGTCTTTGAGCTTCTGTCTTTGACTGAGTCCTGCCATCTTGCACATTTTGTCAGTCTTTATCAAATTTTCAATTCTAGCTTCCTTCAACCTGGCTACAAGCCTCCAAATGCACATTTCCAGTGTTCCTCCCACCCTCCTGACTTGGTGTCACTGAGATCCAAAACCTGACTGTCCAGATTCTTATTGCAACTCTGGGTTTTAAAGTAGCTGCCCTTTCCCCAAACCCTGCAAGCTGAAGCTAGACAACTTGATGTAAACTTGGAAGGATTCCTTCTCACAGCAGCTTGGGCCACTCAGGAAGTTCCCAGAACACTCGAATTTTCCATGCTCTGCTCTAAGAATTAACTACAGTTGTGACATTGATGTCTGTGCCATTACCAAAGACATTGAAACTGCAAAGTGGAAAATCTTTCAGATTTTCACTGCTACTTTCACCCCACCATCTAAAAATGCTTCAAGGCTGGTCACAGTGGCTCATCCCTGTTATCCCGGCACTTTGGGAGGCTGAGGTGAAAGGATCATTTGAGGCCAGGTGTTTGAGACCAGCCTGAGCAACACAGCAACACCCCATCTGCGGGGAGTTAGCTACGCTCCCAGCAAAACATCAGGTCCCTTAGGCAGGGGTTATCACAAAGCATAAGAAAATGATAGAAAATGGAAAATAATAGAAATAGAAGAATACACAGAGACGAAGGTATGGTTTTATAGATTTATAAAGAAAAGGCAAAGAGGGGGTACTCAGGGGACCCCACAATATCCCTGTGAATTGTGAGGCCAGGAGTGAAGTTTTACATGGGTATTTATAGGTACAGTGATCGGTTGCCAGGGGTAACAGATTTACATAATAACAGGTAGTTTGTTTTAGGTTAAAAGTCTTTCAAAAGGCTTCTATAGATCTCTTAATTAAGTCTATCTACATGAACAAATGGTTACAAAATCTTTCAAGGACAAACTTCTAAGTTCTGAGATAAAGCTATCACTTAGCAGAAGGGTTAAACAGAGATATAGTGGCTCCATATTTCTTTATCTAGTTATTGTAGATGGAGACAGGTAATCAGAAGTCAAGCAGGAAGTGTCCCTTGGGCTAATTGATTTTAGCCTCGGGTATCTGTCTCTTGGGTGGGCACTCTTTGATCAGCTCTAATCCCGTGGCTCCATGCAGACCTTGCTTTGTCGTTCAAAGCAAGTGAGAACTACAGGTTTGAGACTGCAGCGTCACCTTGGAAAGCAGTTGCTACTGACCTTTGAGATGCCCTCCTGAGGTGGAGCAGCTTTTGATATGCAAACTAACGTGTTCACATATTCTTTCAGGGCAAAGCCCTGCAAAACTCCTGAGATCATTTGTCTCTAATATAGTAATATTAATTTATGGAGCGACCCCCATCTCCAAAAAAAATTAAAAAATTAGCTGGCTGTGGTGGTACGTTTGTGTAATCCCAGGTATTTGGGAGGCTGAGTCAAGAGGATTGCTTGAGCTCAGGGGTTGGAGGTTGTAGTGAGCTATAATCATGCCACTGCACTCCAGCCTGGGTGACAGAGTGAGGCCCTGTCTCTAAATAAATAAATAAATGATTTTAAAAATACATTTAAAAAATTTTTTTTAAAATAAAAATTCTTCAAACTTAATGTTTAAAAATCTTGATTGGCTGCCCTCAGGACTCACAAACTGGGTTTATAGTCCATTTCAACCATTAATCTTTGTTTTTCTTCTTATTTCCATATAAATTTCCTTCTTTAAATTTGTGATCACTTGCAGCATCCATCAAATACCCTCTGCTACCAGGACTGGGAGACTGGTTCAACAGAATGTTTAGCAATGTGTTTAGATTTATCTTCTCTCTTACTCATCTTTGTTCTAGTGTATGCTCATCTTTCCCCTTGAAGACCTCTTACCTCCAAACTTCTCACCAAATCTTCTCTTAATAACAATCAGCCCAACTCCTTGCTTTTGAAACTTCCTGAGAACTTTCAAATTGGGGAAATGAAGGGACCAACTGCCCTCTAAAGTGGTATTAAAATTACTTTAAACTAAATAATCAGCATCCACAGAAAGAGACAGTATCTAAACTTAAGCAAAACCTCCCAAAAGTACAGCTGATGTTGTCTTTTCTGGAAGGGAGTTTCCTGTCTAGGAGATGACTGACCCTTAGCACTAGAAAGAACAATCTCAGCTGCCTTTAACCTAAAAGAGCCCAATAGAACCTTCCATCTTCCCCACCGAGGCTCCCAAACTCCCCACCGCCATGTGCCCCTTGTTGAGTTGCTATGTAAACCTGTACTTCCGATGATTCCGTGAGTCACTCATTACTGAGTGCTCCCACACGCACGTGTAGGTAAAACTCTTTCTCTTGTGAATCTGCCTGATGTCACTTAATTTACAGGCTCCAGACCAGTTGGCCCTAAATTGTCAGAGGAGGTTTCCTCCAAAAACACACAGTGTAGTGTCAAGGTGGAGCCGGTGCGTGGTCTAAGGGAGGTTCTCACAGGTCAGAGTCTAGCTGTCCTGTACAAGGCAGCCCAAATGCACGTCAGGCACACAAACTTTCAGCCTCATCAAGTGAAATTTTGTATTTTCAAATCCCCTTGAATGTTACTACACTGTATATAGATGCTTTCTGATGCGATACTCAATCTGTGGTCACTTTTGGTCCTGCCCAGTTGATCCTTCAGCCTTTGCTGTGAGCTCTCCCCCGACTGAGAGAAATTCATTCCAAGGGAGAGGTGAGCTGAAGCCCCAGCCTGCGTGGAGCAGGCGTCATTCATATTTGAGTCGACAGTCTTAGCAAAATCCTCAGGCTCCCTCATGCCTGGTCTACTCAGGGCACTTAGGGTTTACATCATATATTTTTACCCTTGACTCTGTTCTTTTCTTTGTTTTTCTCTATTTGTTTAAGCATTCCAATTTTATTTTAACTTCAGTTGGTGTTCCTTGACAACATCAATCTCCATGCAGTCACACCGCTTCCTCTCCCCCTTCTCAACGTAACTAAAATTTTTTCATGCTAACTATACAGGTAAACTCGTAGTACCTCTTAAAGGGAAGGGTTATTACTCTGATATTTATTATATATGAGGGAGCTCACTCTCAAAGTTGAAGCAACTTACACAGGGTTATAGATCACGAATCATGAAGTAAACTGTGCTTAACTCAGGCTGACTTGATGCAAATAAAACCATCTCCATGAAACTAACAAAAAATTAAACGTTAGGCTCTGAACAAAGGTACAAGCTCTGAATAGCAGCACAGTCAAGCACTAATCAGCTTGTCCTTTAACCAGGTCCCTTATAGTCACTTGCAGTGTGCCCTCTGCCCACTCCCCGACAGCGGCTGGCTGTCACAGGTCCTAACTCCCCTACATTGTGCCTATAGATAACAGCTCAGTGTTCAGAAACCTCAGGTTTCCATTGGAGATGTCCAGATCCTCCATTCCAAAGGGTCCACCGACACCAGCCAATACGAAGGCACATTGGGGAAACCGAGTCAGCACAAGACTGTGATTTCTTCCACACTCTAACCAATCATCAATCCCAGCTTCTTAGCCCCCTACCTGCCAAAATTCCCTTAAAAATCCCAGCCCAAAACGCCCTGGGAAGGTGGGTTTGAGGTTCCTCTCACCTCCTTGGTGGGCTGCTCTATGATTATTAAACTCTTTCTCTGCTGCAACTCTCAGTATTTCAGTGCAGTGGTCTCTTACCACACAGTAGGCAATAAAATCTAGTGGGCCTGTAACCAAAATCTCATTCTCTTTTCCACAAGCCACTGTTTTGCCTGATATTGAGGAATTAAAAATGGGTGAAGTCCAAATGTCAAACAAATTGAGGCTTTTGATAGTAAAGAGCTGACTATTCTTAAAAATTTTTTCAATAACACTTGTTAAAATATGGTAAGGCAGATTTTACTCAGGACCACCAAGACAGGTGTTGCAGTGAGGAGAGAGACTGGACTCAGCTCTGAACACAGCATGGACGAGGGGAATTTAGAGCCGAGGGGCAGGGTGGAGGGCAGTGGTGGACAGTTACTAAGAGGAGATGTGGGGGAAGAGAGCCTGGCTAACCTCACCTAAAAGGATGCTTTCTGAAGACAGGCCAGGGTGGTCAGTCATCACCTGGGGGACGCTGAGGAACTCAATCAGATATTGAGAGTGGTTAGATATCAAGGATGTGGAATTCTTGTTAAACTGATTTAGCAAGCTTCTTTGTTAAAACTGGATTTCATGAGGAAATATATAGATGTGCCTAGGAAAAGATTCAAAAGCCAAGCATCTTTGTTAGCACACACTCATAATTAAAAGCACACAAAAATCTGAGTCATAAGCATTCTCGTTTTAGACAACAAGAAGGATATGTTATATTTAAAGTTTGTTTATATGATCGTGTTGGGGAACGTTGGTGCTTCATCGCTTAGAGCACACTCTGCCACTCTATGTGATTTTGGTTCGGACTGTATAGGAGCTCCGTGCCTGTCATTGCCTTGGAGGAATTCTCCAACTCTGTGAATTGTAGAGAAATGAAGGAAATGCAAATGAGGCTAATCTATTGACATGCAAATAAATTCAGTCTGGATCAGTTTTCTTGACTGTCTTTTCCCACCCACACCCTTGGAAAAGCCAATTTTGTAACCACTTGGCAAATTCATTTCAGTATTTCTGATCTATAATGATGTTTCTTCTTAGGTTTTTCCTTTGAACTAGATTTTACGTATTATAGATTCTGTTAGTGAATCAAATGGAAGTCCACGAGCTTGGCGCAGCGAAGCCAGACACTGGAGTGGAGAGTTGCAGCGGCAGAAAGAGGCTTTATTTGCAGGGTGCTCTGCAAGGAGAACGAGCAGCTAATGCTTCAAACCCAAACTCCCGATGGCTTACAAGCTGGGGCTTCTAAAGGCAGGTACCTTTCAGGCAGGCAAAATTGCAGATCGATACGTGGAAGCTATGCATTGGTCTGGCCCCAAAAGGTCAGATATCCCGAAGGTGGGGGTGGATTTAGAGAGTCTTGGATTAGTGGAAAGGAGTATTAAGTTGGCTGCAACAGGCCCTTCAGGGGGAATTCAGGTCAAAGAATGGCGGTCAGAATCTAATTCCTCAGTTCCCCCTTATTTGTATTTTCCATCTGGTGGGGGTTTCTGGAAAAACAACTTAAGAATACATGTTAAGATGCCATCTTCCGGTTTCTTGGGAACCAAAGCATCTCGGAACTCTGGCTCCCTTGCAGGGCCACTGTTGTCATCAGGTTGCTGGTTACTTTTCAGCCATGTGCCTGGAACTTCCCCCGAAGGGACCTGAGATTTTTTTTTATTTCTGTGCTTGGGGTCCCTGCTCAGTCTCATCCCCTCATGAGTGTGTTGCATAAAATCTGGAACACATGTTAATTTACAGCTATTCAAGAATGGTCATTGTACTCCTTTTTAAAATTATCCTTTAACAATAAATTTATAGAATGATAATCCTATTTTAAACACTTGCATAATGATAAACATAGAAGAAATTTGAGAGGCTATTTATTTAACTAATTTATTATTTAACTAATTTATTTAGATGAGTAAACTGAGACGTACTGAAATTCCTTCGCTTCCCTTTTCCTAGTAGGTTAATACCAGAGCTGGAACCATACAGAGATCCCCTGACTCCAATTCCCGTGTTTGTCCCACGTCTGTAACACTGTTCTATTACAAAATAATTCCTATAGAGGTCTGTCTTGTTTAAAAAAGTTAAGGATAAACTGCTAATTCATAAACTAAATAAGCACATTAATAGAAAGTATAAAGTAATCTATTTTTCAATTGTTTTTGTTTTTCAAGTAATTTTGCATAAATATTTCCTAGAAAGAAGCAAGAACTGTACAATTATTTGCATCATTGATTACAGTTATATAAAGAATATGATTATATGTAAGAAGATATACTTTATTGATTTCATAAAAAATTTATTGCTATAGGAGGAAAATATAACAAAAAAGAAGTGATAGTATGTTAATATCATTTGAAGAATCCATTTATACTTTTGTAAATCACAGTGATGGATAATTTGGGCTAAAGAGGGAACTCAATCTTGGTTCATCCTGCTTCCTCTAGGTGCTAGCTATGTAATCTTAAATTATTTATATGGGGAAAAAGTTGTCTTTCAATGGAAAGCTATCCTTTATATAAAGCACACCTTTGAGGATTATCAAATCTTAGCCCTATTCATAGTCTTTGAGTGATTTTACAAAGCTTTGCAAATTGTAGGTAACTGACAGACATGCAAATTTTGCCCTCTCTAATAATTATTTTAATTGATTTCCTCCACTTAAGGAATACTAGTTTAGTCTCACTTGAAATTTGTCTCAATATGCTTTTATTCAATAAAAATTTGTGATGTTTTTACATTTCCTTTGAACACGTTGTGACATCTGCCCAGTTCCCTCATATAATGTGAATAAATATATTCTTTAACACACACTTATTTTCATGTCTCTGTGAAAGTCTATGATTCTACCTTTTCCTGAAAATTACCTTTTGACAGTTACTTACTCTGTATCTACAAGGTTTGGGAACTATTAAATTATTAGGTCACTGAATATGAAATGTCCGATTTTGAATCAAAAATATAGTTTATTATATCTTAAACAAGAAGTAGTACAATTAATCAAAGTATGAGCCTAAACTATCAACACTGTTTTGCCATCTTAATGGTAGCTTGTTTATGCCAGAAACAAAACCTGGAGAGTACATGGTAGTGAAATCCCAAAGGTGTTTTTCACAGCTTGTTAAGAATTGAATGTTTTTCCTTGCAAGAAGTGGTCCAAAGCCTGGAAGAAGTGGTAGTCAGTTGGTGCAAGATCTGGTGAATATGGTGGATGACAGAGAGTTTCCAAGTCCAGCGTCTGTAGTTTTAGTAGTGTCGTTCATGCAACCTGTGGTCAAATGTTGTCTTGCAAGAGGATTGGCCTGTCTCTAATGACCAATCTCAGCTGCTTAATCACAAGCATCCTCATCAATTCATTCAATTTGTTTCAATAGACATCCACTGTAATGATTGACTAGGTTTCATGAAGCTGTAGTGGATAATACCAGCGCTGGACCACCAAACAGACACCATTAGCTTTTTCTGATGAATATTTGGTTCACTTGTGATTGTGAAAAAGAATCCATTTTTTATCACATGTAACAATACAGTGTAGAAATGGTTCGCCTTTATATCATGACAGCAAAAATGGCAAGCTTCCAGATGATTTCTTTTCTGACACTCATTAAACTCAAGCAGAACCCATCTATCCAGCTTCTTTATCTTGACGATTTGTTTCAAATGATCCAGTATTGTTGGAATAGTAACATCAAACCTTGCTGCTAATTCACGCTGTGAACTAAAATAAAATCCTATGGCTCCCCCTCACCAGCTGACTGAGTGGACCCCCTCTTGGCCAAGGGGATATACTAAAACTAAATTGCCTGCCATGAGGAGGGAGGTCAGACATGCCTCATCATGCCTCCTCCCTTCTTGGGGACATCCTTTGTAACCTTAACAGGCCTAAGGTATGCAAGACAAACCTGCAGGTCCTCAATTTACACAAAAAAATGTATGTCTGATGGCTTATCTCTGCTCATTCACGAATGACACTTCATGATTAATATTAGAAGTAAACATTATATATCTCCAGATTATTGTAAGGAAAATATTTAATACTATGTAAACGTATGCCCAGAACATGCAATATATTAAATGACAGAAACATACTTTATCTATTAGGTTAGTAAGTATGAAATGTCCAATTTCCTTAAATACTAAGTTTGACTGTTGATATCTCTGACATTCCATTCCATAATAGCTCCTTATCTTAAAACATTCTGAGCTTTTAGACAAAGCTTCATATCTTTAACCAATTCCGAGCCAAAGAATCTTTAAACCCACCTATAACCTGTAAGCCTCTGCTTCGAGATGGCCCACCTTTTTGGGCCAAACCAATGTATGCCTCCCATGTATTGATTTATGACTTTACCTGTAATCCCTGCCTCCCTGAAATGCATAAAACCAAACTGTAACCCAGCCTCAGCGAGTCCACTTGCTCAAGGCTTCTTGGGCGTGACTCTGGGTCATGGTCCTCAAATTTGCCTCAGATAAATCTCTTTAAAGTTATTTTACAGAGTTTGGCTTCTTTTCTGTTGACAACGCATAGGTTGAGATGGATTTGCTTCCACTACAGCTTTCAGCTCATCATTATCCACCTTGGTCTCAGGTGGCCCATGTGGCTAATTTTCAAAATTAAAATCACCAGAATGGAACTTCTCAAACCCTTGACATACTGCGTGTTCATTAGCCACATCCTTTCCAAACACTTCATTGATATTTCAAGCTGTCTGCACTGCATTGATTTCAGAACGGAACTCATTCAAAAATAACACGAGTTTTTGACTTATCCATGCTTTTTCAAAAATAGCTCAAAAAAAAAAAATCTGAAAGATAATCATAAGCCAAAATGTGCATTTGCAAGACTGAGGATGTACCATCACAATAAAAATAAAACAAGAACTATCAAAATGGAATGTCAGAGATATCAACAGTCAAACTTAGTATTTAAGGAAATTGGACATTTCATACTTACTAACCTAATAGATAAAGTATGTTTCTGTCATTTAATATATTGCATGTTCTGGGCATGTGTTTACATAGTATTAAATATTTTCCTTACAGTAATCTGGAGATATACAATGTTTACTTCTAATATTAATCATGAAATGTCATTCATGAATGAGCAGATGACATGATTTTTAATTTAATTTAACCATGTTCTCTCTTAGCTCATCAATTTATCAAATTTGATTTTATATGTCTTTTCCCTTCTACTAGCTTTGGGCTATGTATTATAAATTTTCACAACGTGCTCTCTCATTCATTATCAGAGCAGGTGGTAAAATATAATGCCAGTAAAGTTCACATTTTTTTAAGAAACACAGATTCTGAGAAAAAGGCTTTGCATAGTTACTTCTCAAGCTTGCAGTCTTTGGGCCTGTGAGCCACTTAGGCTAATAACTCCAGGCTTCAAGCCAATTCCAAGACGTTGATCAGCTCTGGGAAGTGATAGTTGCTTTCGAGTCACCTTGGTAATGTCAGGGTTCAGAACACCATACCCTAAAGTATGGCCCTTTGGCAAGCTCCTTTGAACTGAAGGAGACTTGAAGGGCCTTAGAAGCAAGGTCTTTCTAACCTTCTCCCACCCTCATTTCTCTCATTCCTCTTTCTTTCCCAACAAGGCCATAGAAACTAGAATTCTTCTCCCCCAAAGCAAACCATAAACTTAGGAAGGTCTCTGACCTCTTCCCTTTCCCCTGAAGGTCTTCATGCATCAAGTGTTCCGCCCCACATCTGAGTGAGGAATGTCATGCAGAGACACATAAAAGAGTCTGAACAACAGGCCTAGCTAGGTTCCCCCGGTTTGCTATGATTAGCTCATACTCTTTTTATCCAATCATGTTCCTCTACAACTATCTACTTCTTCCAGCAGACTCAGCATACAAATGTACAGATTCCCTGGGTCTTTGACTCTTCATTTCTGAAAGCTTCTATGACACATAAAACTTTGATAAATACATTTTTTATGCTTTTCTCTTGCTAAGCTCTTTTGTTATGGGTGTGTCAGCCATGATGCTTACAACTGTTGAGGAAAAGATACTACTTTTTCTCCCCATAGTAAGTTTTTTTTTTTTTTATCAACACTTTTGCTCAATCAGTTGCAGAAAACAACGATAAAAATTTACAGTGGCAACAATAATAAAATCACTTTCAATACCTGTCATGACCATGGAAAATTAGAATATTTCATGCATTCTTCTCTACTCTAGGAAATTGTTATTTGGTTCATGTTCTCTCCAAAATGTTAATCACGTCGACCCCATTCTGTGTCACGAATATTTCCCTCGATGCCTAGGAAATATTTTGTTCTTAAGTCTAGCTGCCCTTTTCCCATACTATTATGCTTAACAATTAAAAAATAACAAAAAAAATATATTCTTAAATAAAATATCAGTGATAAAAAGATAGCTATTTATTCAGAAATTGTGAGAACTTCTCCAGATATGATTCTCATTCTCAAATCAAAGAGAAATCAGAATTGAATTTTTACCAGCATCAAATATACACATGGACCAATAATTACCATGAGGCATGAAGAGGAGGCCGTGACCACAGGCCACAGAGGTGCTACTAGGACATGATTGGGGTAGGTCACCCAAAGAGGAAGACGTCTGGGAAGGTTCTGAGGTCTCCTGTGCAAATGGGGAGGTAGTCTGGGGAGTTGGGGGAGGATTTGCATTGACAAAGTCATTTGAAGCATGAAGTAACAGAGTGTGGAGTGGGCAGGAGACATATTACAGTTTGGTATTAGCATAATTTCACTTAATAACATGTACACAGGCTGCCGACAGGTTTGAAAAAGAAGCTGCTTTTAAAAAGTGTTTTAGATCATCAAACAGCAGCTGTTTTTTAGAGTGATCATCGAACAGTTACATGCTGCTGAACAATAGAATTCAAGGCCAGCCAGGTGATCAAGCTAGAAGCAGCGCCAGGAAGCCCTCATCACTATGACAAGGAGCAGAGATGGGTGACAGCATCCCGAAGAGCTCTTACAAACAGAGAGTGCTGTGGTCACATGAAGCTTACTGGTTATCCACCCACCGTAGGTGAATAGAGGATAATAAAACGAAGCAGGGAGATTAGTGAGAATGTATTACATTTGTCCTGACAAAAGATCTGGAGGGCTGAAACCTGCAAAGTGAGGATAAAGTTTCAGAATTTAGCAGTACTCGAGAGTGTTTTGTTTGGACATTGGTGATGGAACATTTGTGTGTGTGTGTGAGTGTGTGTATGTGTGTGTGTGTATAAGAAGACCCCTCAGTTTTCTGAGATGGAAGATACAGGCAAAAGGCATTTGAGGAGCCTATGCAACATCCAAGTGAAAATATCCCAAACGCCCCTGGATCTAGAGTCTGAAGGCCATACCTGGGATATGGAACCGGGAGTCATTAAAATATTGTCATTCATTAAATCACAGTGATTGAATAAGGTTACTTAGAGAGGGCTGGGTCTATGATCCTGAAGGAGGAATACAGTTTCCAAAATCTAATGCTAAAAGTTAGACTTTTTCCCTAGGGTGCAATGTCATTGAAGCCAAAACATTTAAACATACACTTCAACAGTTTTAGAGTTTAACTATTTAGTGAAAAACTTTGCTATTGTACAAAAATGTCAAGATTAGATTCTTTATGTTATAATCCAGTTTGCTCTCAGGACACTTGCCAATTACAGTGAGTATTAAACATTGGAAATTTTAGTTACTGTAGTTCCTTGAAAAGCAGGGTGCTAAGAGAAAACCTTGCCCTTTTGGAGAGCTGTTAAACTTTTTTTTTTTTCAGCATATTATAGGGGTACAGATATTTAGGTTACGTATGTTGCTGACCCCCTCCCCCACTAAGTCCGAGTTTCAAATATGTCCATCCTTCGGGTAATGCACATTGCACTCTTTGTGTATGCATATACCTGTCCCATCTTCCCTCCTCCGCCCTCCCCCTCCCCCCTGCCCAACATCCAATAGATGTTATTTTTATATGTTCACTTATGTGTTGATCAGTTAATACCAATTTGATGGTGAGTACATGTGGTGCTTGTTTTTCCATTTTTGGGATACCTCACTTAGTAGAATG
>NW_012153174.1:9579292-9580424 GCF_000956105.1 Propithecus coquereli
GGTTGTAACTTCTCCTTTTTTGTTCCTGATGGAGCTTATTAGGGATTTTTCTTTTCTGTTTTTTGTTAGCTTAGCCAAAGGTGTATCAATTTGTTTATTTTTTCAAAGAACCAACTTTTTGTTTTATTAATCTTCTGTATAGTTTCCCTGTTGTCAATTTCATTTAGTTCTGATTTGATCTTATTAATTTCCCTTATTCTGCTGGGTTTGGGGTTGATCTGTTCTTCTTTTTCCAGTTCTTTGTGTCGATTCATTAGGTTGTGTTAAACTTTTTTTAAAATGTTTCAAGTAGCTCCCTATGGAGATAGTTATTGGAATACTATAAAAATGTTCTACATGAAAGACTGTAATTTTCTCAGTGGTTAGAAAAAAATGGCATATGTGAAAAATATATTTCCTACTATGATACACAGAATGATTTTATTTTACTCCTGATTGTAACCTAAACAGTAATACTAGTATGATGACATATTAATTCTAAATAGCTTCTTTCATGTTAAGGGGAATGCCACTAATTTATTATTTTTTTTCTGAATTGAATCTGCATTAAAGAAAGCCATTTCACAGCAAGTGCTTATATTAAATGATGTGGTTGATTATAGTAAATCATTTGTGAAATTGTTTTTTTCCTCTCATAATTTTTTTGTAATTCACTGATCTGTTGAAGGCCTAGATAATGACTTCTATAACGTTTGGTAATGAAATGCTGCACAATTTTGAAGAAAAATAGCTGATTTTCATTAATTCAGGTTTGTAGCAATATTTTACATAATAATTTGAGAATGTACTATTTTTGTAGGCATATATTAGACATTTAGTAATATGCCTTTATTACTGTTCCCATTTTAAAGATTAGAAAATTGAGATGTGTCAAGAACATGGCACAGATATTCTGGTGAAGGCCACTTTTCCTTTAGTCACTTACAGGATAGCTTCTTTGTTGTGTTATACTTAAAGTAAAAGCACAAACCAAGAAGCTCTTGTAGACTGTGTGCACAGGCCGTAATTACCCATACGCAGAGATTCCATTTAAATCTGCTTTCCAGGGACCCTGGGAAACTCTATTCATTGTGTTGTCTTACATAAAACCAGAAAAGCACAAGTGTTACTCCTTCTTTTTTTTTTTTTTTTT
>NW_012153174.1:9581598-9601339 GCF_000956105.1 Propithecus coquereli
TTTTTTAAAAAAGAGACAGGGTCTCGCTCTTGCTCAGGCTGGTCTCAAACTCCTGACCTCAAGTGATCCTCCCGCCTTGGCTTCCCAGAGTGCTTCGATTACAGGCATGTGCCACCGTGCCCAACCCTAAGAAAGAATTTAAAACAACCATTGTATAGATGCTCAATGAGCTACAAGAGAATGCAGATAGACAACTAAACAAATGTAAATAATAACCAAAATGAGCAGGGGTGGCCATACTTTTACCAGAACAAATTGACTTTGAGGCAAAAATTATCACAACAGACAAAGAGGGATATTATATAATGATAAAAGGGTCAATTAATTAGGAAAATATAACAGTTATGAATATATGTGCAGCCAACATTGGAGCACCTAAATATATGAAGCAAAAATTGAAAGAATTGAAGGAGAAAATAGGTATTGCATAATAATAGTAGGAGATTTCCATATCTCATTTTAAATAATGGATAGAATAGCCAAACAGATAGTACAGAAACAGAAGATTTCAACACCACTACCGATAAATTGGACCTAACAGATACATTCAGTACACTTCCCTCAACGCAAGATACACATTATTTTCAAGAGTACATGGAAAATTCTTGAGAATATATCACATATTAGGCCACAAAATAAGTCTTAACAAATTTAAGACTTAACCAAATATCTTTTCCAATCACAGTGGGATGAACTTAGAAATAAATGGCTAAAGAAAAACTGAAAGTTCACAAATATGTGGAAATTAAACAACAGCGTATGGGTTAAAGAGAAAATCACAAAGGAAATTAGAAATTATTTTGAGACAAATAAAAATTCAAACACAACATACCAAAACTTATAAGATGCAGCAAAAGTAGTGCTAAGAGGGAAATTTATGGTGGCAAACATCTACAATAAAAAAATAAGAAACATCTTAAATCAACGACCTATCTTTACACCTCAAGGAACTAGAAAAACAAGAACAAACTAAATGTGATGTTAGTAGAAGGAAGGGAATAATAACGATTAAACCAGACATAAATGAAATAGAGAATATAAAAAGAATGAAAAAAATAAATAAACTCTCATTAAAAGGAACGAAGAAGTTTTTTTTTTTAAGGTTGAAATAAAATTAGCAAACCTTTAGCTAGACTAAGTGAAAATTAAAAAAAGATGATTTTCTGATTTCTTTGTATTGGTTTTGAGATTTCTCTTGCATCTCATTGAGCTTCTTTAGAATCAATATTTGGAATTCTGTATCTGGCATTATGAGGAATTCTTTTTGTTTGGGATCCATTGCCGGGCAATTGTGGTGTTTGGTGGTGTTATATTTTGTTGCTTTTTCACATTTCCTGTGTCCTTTCATTGCTATCTGTGCATCTGTTGTAGCAGTCACTTGTTCCAATTTTTTGCAATTGCTTTTGAATGGTAGAATTTTTCCTGAAGATGTATAGGTATTGTTAGTTGAACAGGATACTTTGGCTTTGCTTTTGGGTGCCCATAGTTTTGTGATCTTTGTATGATATCTTTGGCAGTACAGTAGTATCTGTTATTTCCTTGGTGAGTTAGGGTACAGTTATTACATGTGGCTGTGGCAAAGCTTTGCTGGGGACTTTGATGATAGCTGAGCCAGTCTATGGGACACCATAGTGACAGTAAAGGGCAGAGTTTGCCTGATTTTAGGCCCCAGAGCAGCTTATTCTGGTAGCAGTGCTATTGTGTCCTGGAGGGCCAATTCTTCAGCCTTCAGGTAGCTTGCTCAGAAACTAGCAGTTGGAGCAGAGGACCATGTATGTGGGTGTGTTCTCAGGCCCCTAAGCAGCTGGTGTCATGTGTGTGGTGGCAGTAGCAGTTGTGGAGCCACCCACTAGGACTTAAGTGGTCTATGTTGATGTCGTTTGTAGCTGCAGTGGATTGGAAAGGCTAGTGCCCAGTCCCACAGCTGCCTGTAACAGCTTAGGATAATATTGTCCTAAGTGTGCTTAGGAGAGCTTTGTCTCCTTGGTCCCTTCCCAGACAGTTCGCAGCTGCAGGCATCTCATCTTGAACTCTGCCTAAGGGTGGGGCACAACCCAAATTAAATTCCTCAAATGGAATTGTGGCCTTTGACCACAGAGGGTGGGGTCCCTTCTAGGCAAATAGCATGGGCAAGATATTGGGGTGAGTGCTGTCTGATTGCATCTTGGTCTCTCAGGAGCCCATAGCAGGGTGGTGGGAATTTTCCTAGGTGTATGTAGGAAAGCTTGGACTCCCCTGTCCCTCCTTGGTGGTGCAGCACATGGAGCTGCCCTCTCCTCCAACTTTATTTCTTTCCTGTTTCCTTAAGCCTAGTGAGAGTTCTCCCTCTCCACATGTGCCTGGTTACCTATGTACAACTTCTCTTCTGCTCACATCCTGCACTGGCAACACCAGATTCATCTTCAGTGAGACATCTTGTCCCACACCAGGATATTCAGACATCCCCTCCTGGACATGTGCTCTGATGGCCCGTAGACACCAGCAGCATCATAGAGATCAGCTTCTTAGTTTCACAAGGGCAGGGGATGTGCCAATAAAAATTTGTTGGAAAAAAAAAAAAAAGAACAGGGAACATATGAGTTGGCTCTGAAAAGGAGAGTTAGATCTGGAGATAAGAACAAATGGCCTTCGATTAGGGAAAACCAATGTAAGTAAAGGTACTGGAAAGCTATGCAGCTGGAGATGATGCATGAATATTTTTGCTGGAGATTTTTGGGAGATATCATCTTTGCAGAGGTAATCAAGTTAAAATAAGACATGAGAGTGGGCCCTAATCCAATATGACTCGTGTCTCATAAGAAGAAGAAATTTGGACACAGAGACAGATGCATAGAGAGAGGCTATGTGAAGAGAGAGGATTAGAGTGATGGAGTGATGTGTCTACGAGCCAAGGATTGCCACTGACTGCCAACAAACCACCAGAAACTAGGAAGAGGCAGAAAGGATATGTCCCCTACAGTTTCAGAGGAGCATGGCCCAGCTGATACATTAATTTTAGACTTCTAGTCTCCGGAAGTGTAAGACAATAATATTTTGTTGTTCTAAGCCTCTTAATTTGTGGCACTTTGTTATGTCAGCTCTAAGAAATTAATAAATGATGTAACTTAAATAACATTTCATCTCTGAGAGATTTTTTTATTTATGAAATGGAGATAAAATGATAATAGCTGTATTTGTTATTAAAAGGGTTGTTTGGATAATAATAAATGAGACAATATGTGCTGAAGTGAGTGTGTGTGTCCTACATGTATGTACATTTTTAAGCATAAGTATATGAAAATATGAGCCAAAGTGTATGTGTATACGTTTATATACATATAAATATACTTTTACATACATGTGTTGTGTATACATGTATACATAATGTATTTTAATATGGACAGTACTTGAAGAAATTTTTCTTGGTCGTTCCTAGAAGGCAGGAGCAGGAATTTATTTTTTCATTTTTATATCTTCACTGTACCTCACTTGGGTCTTCTACCCAAGTGAAAATTAGGGTGGATTGCTCAATAATCAATGCATATTGATTGAATTATATCCACAATTTGGGTACCTATCAACAGGTAAATATTATCAATATTAAATTTTTTCTCAGAATTAATGTTAAAGGTATAATAGATTTAAAGCTGTCATCATGGAACAGTGTATATCAAGTTAGAAATTAGCTTAGATAAGAATATTTTATTTACATGGTGGTTGGAAGTGTAGATCTTCACAACAACACTTTAGGTTGAATATGGAAATTGCTCTACCTTTTTTAGCCATATTACACCATGTATCTGTTCCTGGCATATCACTATTCTAAGAGTCCTTGAAGCCCGTAGAAGTTTTAGGTGAGTTGTTTACAACTGATGAAGTAGTAATTTGCTAATTTTCAGATAGAGTTGTTAATGACCTTAACAAAATGAATTTCCTGTCTTCAGTTACAGAATTAGAACAAAACCACATGCTTAATTAGAATTTACTTTAAAATGATCATTTATCTTATATTACTGCACTCTTAGTTACTGAACACTTGGAGTTTTAAAAAACATTATGTAAGAATTAACTATTATGACTATATCTGTTATTTTTATTTTGGGTTAGGGTACATTCTTTATCAAACTGGAATTTATAGAGAAAACTGTTTCTGAAGATATTATGATAATAACAATGTAGAATTGGTGGCAAGAAGATGTAAAAAGATATGATGGAATTTTATTATTGATTTTTTACTTTTTGTGTAGACTTTAACAAGAAGGAAAAGAGTAATATTTAGCTCAAAAACAACCTTTTTAATTGTTTTTAACATAGTCTGTAAAAGCAATAATTTTCTGGCTATTATAATTAAACTGGCCCTTAACTTCTGTAAGATGTATAAAAAGTAACATGTGCATGTATTATAACATAATTTTAAATATTTTATTCTATTTAATTATCTATTCTTACTCTGTGAATCAAAGTAAGGTTTTAAAAAATAAGATATCAATGCAAGTGCAAGGAAGAAAAACTGCAAGCAATGCCCATCCCTACTCATATGGCTTCTCAGCAGGATGTACAACAGCAACCACAGTCGTAAATTATAAGTAATATAATGTGTCTTCAAGAGCCATAATACATTCCTCCATTCTTAAATGAAGTACCTAAGTACCTTTCTCTTTACTATGTTTTAAAATTAAAGTTATGATTTTTTTTTGCACAAAAAACCCCCTGAAAAACAAGTGCTGATTACTACTCAAGTAATAATATGTCAATATGTGGAAATTCATGGGAAAATAACAAAACAACTAGAAAAGTGTAGTTGCCTTGTCAAAACTAGTGTTTTATTCTTTGTCTTCATGTGTGATAGTGAATTACTTGCTTGGCTTTCTCAAAGCTAGTCCACTAATTTGTGGTATTAAAAAGAGTCCGTGGTAATTACAGACTGCGTGGTGACCTTCCCATTACTTTCTGTTTGGGAAAGCCCTACATTCTTGCTCTTTGAACCTTGCAGTGAGATGTTTCCTCCAGGAGCAGAAATAGAAATGTCACCAAATTCATTATACTGATACATATATGTAAAATAATAAATCACATATATTATTAAATATTTTAAAAACTGACCAAGCGTCTTTTTTTAAATCATGCTAAATACAGTTGTAAATATATATATCTTCTAACCTCTTGACTTTCAAGACATTTTTCATTCATAGTAAATTTTTTGAAAATTTTAAGTGAGTTTTAATGTCCAGGCCAATCTACAACAACTACCTAAAACTCTAAATACTAGTTTGTGCACATTTACTTTAATTGGACCAATATCATTTGGGTCTGATTTATCCTTTTTAGCTGTCCATACATATCAGTTTATCAAGACAAGTGTCAATTGCCCGTTTCATGACAATACCAATGAGACAACAAGTATTTTTTCTTTACATTCATTCTTTAAAAAGCCCCCAAATTCTGATGTAGGGATTGGGATCAAAGTGTCTGGGAAGGTAGTCTAAGTTATGTGATTGAAAGGACATTAAAGATAACATTATATTAATATATAGAAAGTGCCAAATATTATTTATTTGATTATAAAGCTGTCATCTTTAAAGATATATTTGTTAGAGTAATGACACAATAGACTCTCATTTTAATATATTTTTTATCCGAAGCACATTTCTTAGTGGTTCTCCACTACTAAGCGGTGTCCTATTTGCACTGAATCCTGCCACTTCATGGTGGCACTTTCTCAGTCAGTGCGAGCAGGCTTTTTCCCCTCTAGACTTCAGTAGTCCTGGTAGCAAACTAACTTTACCTGCACGCGGTGAGAATTCCATTCACAATGAAATTACAAAAGTAAGATGACTCTTTTAACATGATCACTGGGACAATTTAACTGTGAGTTATTATTGGTCTCAGTACTTGGTTTAATATAAATTATAATCACAGTCGTAGGATATAAGATTGCAAGAACACAGTTTGATCTGGTGGTATAGTTGCTCTATATATAAACAATTGGATTTTTTATCTGGATATATTAGGTTCCTTTATTTTTTATGAGTCATTGAAACACGATTTTACTTTTACAGTAATACACACATCTTGCATCGTAGGTAGTTAACTGGGAAGAATTTGTATCCCAGATCTTGCTCATTTATGTGGAAACTTTGAACTTTCTTGAACTACAAGGTCTTAATATTTCTTGCTACTTTATAGATAGTGACCTCGCTGTAAGCATTGCTAACTATGACATCAGTTGTGACTCTATATGTGTGCATGAGTTAAATGTAGATTCATAAACTAATACATAACAAATTTCTCTTGGCCTCATCCATTTGTGGGTAGAATTGTACTCATATTTCAAATAATCACTCAAATCCCACTGGTTTCTGTCTCAACAGGCACCCAAGACTCCAAAAGTTTCCTCTTTTCCACAACGCAAGCACCAAAAGACCAAGGCTCTCCGGGAGGACAGGAAGCCGGCTGGACCTGGGCTCTGGCTTGCCCACTTCCGGGTGCAGACCTGCCTCTTCCACCCGCTGCCTCGGCTTCCAGCAGAAAGTGACTTTGTTCCTGGCATCCCTGCCTCTCTCATGACTTCTCTGTTTCTGTGTCCTATGACCTCTGTCAGACACTCTCGCCAAACTCTGCTGAGCACGGCTGCCTGGACTCTCATTCTCAATGACCAGGCAGCGCGGAGGGCCCTGCGAAAGTGTCTGGAGCGGTCTTGTTTCCTTCCCTTCCGAGCAGTCGAGCAGTGCAGGTAAATGGTGCTGCGTGTACCTTAGTGCGACAGCTGCTACATCACTTTCTTACAGGGCCTTTCTCCCACAGCACCCAGAGCTACAGCTCGGCTCTGATACCAGCTGTGCTGAGACCCTCTCTCCCCAGTGCCAGTCTCTTATGAGACGTAAATGTCTGTGTGTCCACCCCATCAGTTTTCCGGAATGCCCATGCACGTATAAGCCTAAATTCAAACATGGAAGGTTCTATCACACACCTATCTGCATATATTTAAAGATAGCGTAACTCAGTTTTCTTTCTTCTCTTTTCACCATGATTCTCTATCTCTTCTGTTCGCTGCTAAAAAAAAGAAGAAAAAAGAAAATAGAAAAAGAAAAAAAAAATCCAGACAAACAAGCATTTGCTATAGTGAATAAAAAACCTCAGAACATTGTAACTTACAGTGAACATTTTGAAACACAGCACAGTGTTCTGAAGGCTCAAAATTAAGCCATTTGGTCGAATCTAATTATCTTCCAGTGTTTGATGGCTACCAAGTGGATTCATGACACAGCTAATTGACGGGAAATTTTGAGTTGGGCTCATGGACACCAGTAAAATAAACAGAAAGAAATCAGAGCAAAACCAACTCCAATGTGAAAAATATTCTGAGGTTATGTTATTTTTATTAAAGAGACTATGTTTCCTGCAAATGTAGTAGTTTACATTTAAAAATTCTGGTTCTTGTTGGATCATGATGTATACATTCATTGTCAGTGCATCAGTCAAGGCATTCTTGGATACCCTGCAGTGACAATTACAAAATCTCAGTGGCTTAACAAATTGAGTGTCTCACTCAAGCTGCATGCAGGGCTGACGGAGCTGCCACCATCTGAAACAACTCCAATCACTGTGGCAGAGAGAAGAGAGATTTAGCACATTATGCAATAGCTCCTAAAACTCACGCCTTGCTACAAAGAGGTAGAGAGGTAGAAGAATATTGGAATATTGATAAACAGGCCACTGACTTCTACAGTTTGTCATTCGGGTGATCAAATAAATTCAGGGCACCTTAACACTAGTTGTCAATCAATTCTCACAATCTTGTGAGTCACCTGTACACTGTTTTATAAACACGCACAGAAATCAAATGGGGCCAAATCACTTGTCCGAAGTGTGAAATAAACAAAAACCAGCCAAACAAGAAAAGCGAGTCTACTGATTCAGAGCATGCTACAGTGAGGGGGCAGCCACCCCCGCTTGCTTTGCCAGAGACTGAGGCAGGCAGGCGAGTGGGAAAGATTTATAGAGGAAAACAAGTATGGTCTCCAGCGTGTCCTGACTGGAGGCTGTTGACGTGGCTAGCTAGAAGAGGGGCATCTCGTGGGATTGGTTAGGGAAGTGGATTTGGCTTTCTCTGGCTGCTGGTAAGTTGAAGGAGGTAACAAATGTTGACCAAGTTCTGAGCATTCTGGGCCTGTTGTTGCACAGGCTGTAGTTGGGCTTCCTGAACAGGCCACAGTACAGGTTGGGGGTCAGAGTTCTGTTAAAATGTATGGCCTGGTCTTTGAACGTGTTAATATTGAGTCTCTCACTATCTTTAACTCATGTTCATGAGTCATGGGCCAAAACAAGTCGCTTGTCCTTGAATCACTTTCTGGTAAGGTAGAAGTTAAATGCTGACTCATGACTACCATAGCCAGTGATGAAGACTCAAGAACAGCTTTTAAAAGCACAATGTATCTTCTCATGA
The DNA here is from genome assembly GCF_000956105.1 of Propithecus coquereli. Lineage (NCBI taxonomy): Eukaryota > Metazoa > Chordata > Mammalia > Primates > Indriidae > Propithecus > Propithecus coquereli. The sequence goes on from NW_012153174.1 coordinate 9,590,024, forward strand.
ATTTTGTAACAAGAGACAGTTCTAGTGGTTACTTGCATACAAACTTATGTTGATCTATTTCTTGGAACGGACAGATGTTTTATCCCTTATCTACATTTTTTCTGGTATAGAGACAGAGAAATTTTCATTTCATACTTAACAGTCAGTATCAAACCCTCTTTACAAGCAAAAATCTGTAAATCTGCATGTTAAAAAATATATGTCTATCTATTTTTATATAATTATATATGTGTATTTATATATGTATTTAGATGTTCAATTATGAATGTATATGTATATATGTACACATATATTCACATGCACACACATGCACATAATTAGATCAAAGACAATTTACCATGTAGGTTGTTTCAAATCATTCATTCCATCATTTTGGCCCTACAGAATTTAGACCATGAGATGGATCATCTGAAATAAAGTTTTTAAACATAGGATAGTCCATTCATAGTAAAAAGGTAATTTAGCATGATACAAAAACTGTCTTTCATAAGACAACATATTGTCTTTAGTAAAAAAACAAAATATGAAAGTATGCATTATATCATTTTTGCATTTCTTTTATAAAGTCAATAAAACACACAAAATTTTAGTTATAATTTTTACTGTTGACAATTCTCCCCTTTAACTGTATAGCTTATATAATTTGACACATATTACAGATCAGTAAGTGAAGAGCAAATGTTCTCATATTGAATAGTGGAGATTGAACTATTCATTATAAAATGATTCATATTTTAAAGAGAAACCTTAATTTTAAGAAAATTGCCAAAATATGAAATAATGATACAATTATGGTGCTTAAAATTGTAATATTCGCAGGGTATGGATGACATATCTCTGACTGTGCTTCTATACCTGTTGTCCCCCAAGGATACACCGTCTGTTCTCTCTCAAATACTGTAGACACGAAGCACGGTGCAGACCTACTCAGTGTTCCTTCCCCTCGCGCTGGCTCCTGGCTACAGGCGCCCTGCGAGCATCCTGCGGACGCGCCTTTCACTCTGACAGGAGCCCCTGTGGGCCTTGCAGCCTCTCCTCCTGGTCCCAGGCCCTGTCTGCTGTGGTGCCACACCCTACCCCTCCGCCAGTAGGACACATCTTGATGTCTCTGATCCTTTTTCTCTTTCTCTTTTTGGAAAACTTCAACTGTTTCCATGCTTTTAACTCTAATCTCTAAATTCATGTTTCCCAAACTTCAATAACATAAGGCTCACCGGGGAAACTTGTTCAAAATGCACACACCTTGGCCGGAGTTGTTAATCAAGGCACGAGCTGTTCCCTCGCCCTGATTCAGACTCACCCACAGCGTACTTGATATTTTTATGTGGGTATTTCACAGGCAAATCAAGTGAAGTATGTGCAAAAGCAAATGCTTCACTGCGGTGAGGATGTCCCTCAAACTCTGGTCCTTTCTTCCTTTGTAAACTCGTTCCACCCCTCTCCTCCGCCCCTTCACTGTACCCCACAGTATGTCAAGACCCGCCGTTACCCAGTTCCTTCGGGCAGCAACTCCTTCCAACCGCAGCACTCTCGCGGCACTTAGCCTGTCCTTGGACGCCCTTTGCTGGGAGTTTATCCGGTTCTTCCGCAGCCGCCTCCTTGGAGGCACTTCTGTCCTGTGGGTGATGAGCGTGCCCACTCCCCCCGCACGGGCAGCCCCGTGTGCTTGCCCCCGGTGCTAGCGCTTCACGCACAGCCGCTCGCAACCTGCACTGACTTGTCAGTTGTCTGTTTGCTGACTCACCGTCTCTGTGCCAACCGTACCGCACAAGCACTTGACAGCAAAGATCGGGTTTTGCTTTCTTTCGACCGTGTGCCCAGTGCCCTCAACACAGAGAAGGTGTGTAGTCAGTAACGTTCGAAGGACAGGAAGGAGGGAGGGAAGGGATGGAGGAAGGGAATAGAGCGAGATGGAAAGAAGGAAGAGGGAAAGTGTTGTCTTCCATACACAATCCATCATCAAAACTTGCTCTTTATTTTAGCATTCCTCATGTCCCTGTCCCTCTTCATTGTTTTTCCATGCTAGTTTTATCCAGTTCCTTAGCAGCTTAAACTTACGTAGCTAAATAATTTGTTCAGATGCTGGTCCTTTCTTGTTGTCTATGCAGTAATACAGGAAAAGAAACGGAAAAGCTTCTCCTCCAAATGACCAAATCTTTAGTTTAGAATTTTGAGCTTCCTTTCCCCAGGGTATGTGGTAGAATTAGTATGACTCTTATGTTCAAATCCTTCCCAAATGCATCCTCCGAAGAGGGTCTGGTGAAGCAGGCCTGAGATTTCATAATAACCTGATAGATGGAAATAAAGCCAATTTTAATTAAGCTAAAATACAACGGCTCTTGTCCTTGAGTATCATAGATGAAATCTATATCTATAACCTTGAATATCCAATTAACTTTTTAGAAGATATTTTTGCTTCTAGCGATTACGTATATCATATAACTAACAAATAACCACAGTTATTTGGAGTGTCTGGGATTTTTCCAAGAATGGAAGGCTACAAGATGTCACAGAGGTAGCTCTGGACAGGAATCTGAGACCAATGGGTATCTCATATGATTATTATAATAACTTAATGTTACTATAAGAAAAGCATTGAGGAAGTGCTCATTAACTGTTAGTCACTATAACTCAATTTAGAGTTCTTAATTTCCATATCTGGCCTTAACCATGTTTATTTTAAGGTTTCCCTAAGTCCTTATACAACATTGATAGCTTTCTCTCAATTTTGTTATTACCCATTATACTACACCATGTTCCATTTTAAATAGTAATTATTATTGTGATTATAACAATTATAAAATGGCAATTATATATTACTAACGAGTCATTCTTTTCAGTAAGTCTCCTAAAGTCTTTTTATTAAACAAGTCATGATGTTAATTATATCTGCTGACTACAACTTGTATTTATTGTCTGTTTTCTTCTTCAGGGTTTGCACTAGACTATATAGTCTTTGAGAACTCTGTCCCATCCACTGGTCTCACTGATACCACATGCTCACCAGTGCCAAGAAATCTGGCATCTTATGACTTGGTCTTTCCAAATAAAGGTGAACATTATCAGTTATTTAAAATTTATCCAAAGAATAAATAAGGTACAAGATCTTCCAAATAAATATCCCCCAAATGAATATTAGTTTGAGATGACTATGACTTGAAAAATAATATTAAAACAATTTTAGCCTATATAGATAGCTATTTGAACCATTTTTTTATTATTATTTCATTTTTGATTGAGTTTATTAGAGTCCTTTCCCTTTGGATTCTAGTCAATCTAGCAAGAGGGTTGTCAATTTTGTTTATCTTTTAAAAAAACCAGCTTTTGGTTTTGTTGATCTTCCATGTAATTCTCTTGTTCTCAATTTCGTTTAGTTCTGCTTTGGTCTTAGTTATTTCTTTTCTTCTACTAGGATTGGGATTGGTTTGCTTTTCCTTTTCCAATTCCTTGAGTCTATTTATTAGGTTGTCGATTTCTAAAATTTTCTGTTTTTGGATGCGAGCATTTATTGCTATTATTTTTCCTCTCAGGTATGCTTTTGCTGTATCCCACAAGTTTTGATAACTTGTGTCTTCGTTACCATTTAGTTCGAAGATGTTCTTGATTTCCCTCTGTACTTCTTCCTTGACCCAACAGTTAGTCAACAATAGATTGTTTAATTTCCATGACTTTGTGATGTGGTGAGTATTTCTGTTGGAATTGAACTCTAATTTTGTATCACTATGGTCCGAGAAAGTACATGGTATAATTTCTATTTTTCTGAATTTGTTGAGGTCTGATTTGTTGCCTAGTATGTGATCAATTTTGGAGAAAGTTCCATGGGCTGATGAGAAGAATGTAAATTCGGCTTTATTTGGGTGGAATGTTCTGTAGAGATCTGTCAGACTCTTTTGTTCTAGAGCTCTGTTTAAGTCCATTATTTCTTTGCTTATTTTCTGTTTGGAAGATCTGTCCAGTTCATTCAGTGGAGTGTTGAAGTTCCCTGCTACTATGTCATTGTTGTTTATCATGCTATTTAGATCAGACAAGGTTTGCTTTATGTAACTGGGTCCTCATGCATTGGGTGCATAAATATTAAGAATTGTTAATTCTTCTTGTTGGATCTTCCCGTTCACCATTATATAGTGGCCATCTTTATCCTTTTTTACTTTTGCTATTTTAAACCTTATGTTATCTGAAAATAGTATAGCTACCCCTGCTTTCTTTGACTTCCATTTGCCTGGATGATAGTTTTGCATCCCTTGACCTTTAGTCTGAAGGCATCTTTGTGGGTTCAATGCGTTTCCTGTAGATAGCAGATATGAGGCTTGTGGATTTTTATCCACTCTACCAGTCTGTGTCTCTTCAGAGGATAGTTTAAGCCATTCACATTTATTGAGAGGATTGATATTTGAGATAGATTTCCATTCATATTGATGGGTGAAATCTTGTTTTTTTGTTTTGCTTCTTTGGGCCATCATGAAGTCCACATTCTAGGCTTTGACTTTTGAATGCTTTTACTTTGAAGAGTGTCTATTGTACTGTTCGGTGTGTAATGCAGGTCTGAGTACTTCCTGTAGGGATGGTCTGGTCTTTCCAAATTCCATCAGTGATTGCTTATCTGGAAAGGACTTTATTACTCCCTCATAGATGAAACTTAATTTTGCTGGATAAAGAATTCTAGGTTGGGCATTATTCTGTTTTAGTAGATTAAGGATAGGAACCCAATCCCTCCTGGCTTATAAGGTTTCAGTTGAGAAATCAGCAGTTAGTCTGATAGGCTTTCCTTTGTAGTTTATTTGTTGCTTTCATCTCACTGCTCAGAGAATTGCTTCTTTCGTGTTTACTTTGGTCAGCCTAATAACTACATGACATGGTGATTGCCTTTTCACATTGAGTCTCTCAGGAGTTCTGTGTGCTTCTTGTATCTGGATGTCCAGATTTCTGGCCAGGCCTGGCATATTTTCCTCCAGTATTCCATGAAATAAGTTTTCCAGTCCTTGTGCATCTTATTCTTCTCCCTCTGGAAGACAATGATCCTAAGATTCGGTTTCTTTACATAATCCCACATTTCTTGTAAGTTTTGGTCTTGTCTCTTGTTTCTGAGTTCTTTTTCTTTATCCGATTTGTTTAGCACATAGGCATTATCTTCAAACTCTGAGATTCTTTCCTCTGCATGATCCATTCTATTCTTGAGGCTTTCCACTGTGTCTTTTTTATAGAATGTCTTTTGTTCTTTTGGGTAGATGCCCAATAATGGGATTGCTGGATTAAATGGTAGTTCTACTTGTATCTCTTTAAGATATCTCCATATTGCTTTCCACAGAGGTTGCACTAGTTTGCAGTCCTGCCAGCAGTGTATGAGTGTTCCTATCTCTCTGCATCCACACCAACATTTATTCTTTTGAGGATTTTTTGATAAAGGCCAGTCTCACTGTAGATAGGTGATATCTCATTGTGGTTTTGATTTGCATTTCTCTGATGATTAGAGATGCTGAGCATTTTTTCATATTTTTTGGGCCATTATTCTGTATTCTTTTGAAAAGTTGCTGTCCATGTCCTTTGCACACTTTTTAATAGGGTTGTTCAATTTTTTCTTGCTGATTTTCCTGAGTTCTAAATAGATTCTAGTTATCAGCCCTTTATTGGGTTTGTAGCATGCGAACATTTTCTCCCATTCTGTAGGTTGTCTGTTTGCTCTTGTGATAGTTTCTTTGGCTGTGCAGAAGCTTTTTAATTTGATCAGGTCCCATTTATTTATTTTAGTTGTTGCTGTGATTGCCTTTGGGGTCTTCTTCTTCATAAATTCTTTGCCTAGGCCAATGTATAGAAGAGTATTTCCAATGTTTTCCTCTATAATTCTAATAGTTTCACACCTTAGGTTTAAGTCTGTCACCCAGCATGAGTTGATTTTTGTGAGAGGTGAAAGGTGTGGATCCTGGTTCAGTCTTCTACATGTGGCTATCCAGTTTTCCCAGCACCATTGATTGAATAAGGATTCTTTTCAGTGTATGTTTTTGTCTGCTTTGTCAAAGATTAGATGGCTATCTGAGGATGATTTTGTACCTGGTTCTCAGTTCTGTTCCACTGGTCAATGACTCTATTCTTGTGCCAGTACCAAGATGTTTTGACTGCTATAGCCTTGTAGTATAGTTTGAAGTCTGGTAAATTGATACCTCCCATTTTGTTTTTATTGCCCAGGATTGTTTTTGCTGTACGGGTTCTTCTCTGGTATTTCAATCATTTTTGTATGGATGTATTTCAATAAAATTCATTTTCTTTTCAGTGTGATTAATATCAGGTACCTAACATATAATCACTCTTTCAGAAATCCTATTAAGAGTCTCCTGACAGAATTTAGAGTAGTATTTATGTTCTCCTCTGATGTTTGCTCTGCAACCTTGATGAGTATATATGGACACAGATGAGCTAAAGCTATTCTTTCAATTAAAATCAGTTTCTGGCCAAGAGTTATATACTGTTTAATATTGTTGTGATTTTTCTAACAGTGTTATATCATTTACTAATCTTAATCATACTATAAACAAATATATTTGTGTTCTCTTTACCAGGTTTCATTCTTTTAATTATTTTAAAATGTTTCCTTTTTTTTTTGACTTAAAACATACTTCAGAGCAGATTTGATTTTATTTCTTTTGTTTTGTAAATTAGTGAAGGGGAAAGAACATGGATAGTGCGATTGGAATCCCACCATTAGCTCTTACTCAATGTATACGATTAGGGAATCTATCATTCTTCCCTCGATTCCCTTTCCTTGCTGTCAAGAGGGGGTAACCCTCTCTCCCCTCCATACAGCATAACGCACGTGCTCCATAGAGTGTCTGGCACATAACTAGTGCTGTTAAAAGGTTTTACTGTCGATTTTAATCCAATTACTGTCAGTAAAGTTAGCATTTAAAGGGGTGATAAGAAATACTTGGTAGTCCTGTAGTGACTACTGCTTGGATATAATTGAATATTACTGAAATATGTCTGTTAATGATACTTTGAATTTCTGTGGTTTTGTCCATTCTTTTATGTTAATAAATTACCCTAAATTAGCGTTATCGCCATATAAAACATAAGCAGAACAACACCTCTGATTTCTGCCTGTGTCGCACCCATCTGTTTCCAGTTCAGTCTGACAGATTTTCAGTGAGCAGAGTCCATTTTCTAGAACTCCTCTAATGACTGGACTCTACAGAGGAACCAGGGAGCTCTTGTCTTTGAGGATGTTACATTCTTTGGGAATGCGTGGGGGAGAAGATAAGTAAGCAGGAAGATTTCTTCTCAATTCCCTGTGATAAATGCAAAGATGCCGGTGAGCAGGAGGCAACAGGGAGCTGCAGAGAGGCAGCGTTAGGCTCAGCCTGGCCGGGATACAAGAGGGAGGCAACGGCGGACGTGGATGGGGAGGGCTCTCCCGAGATCGCGTCAGCGCGGCGTACTGGGGAGAGCTGGGGAAGGATTCATCCAGTGATTTAGAGGAGCTGAATGCGGTAGAATTGGGGAGGCTTTAAAAAAATCTCTTCTTGTACAAACCAAGTAATGATCCAGCGTCTCACTCTATGTATCCCTTTTCTGGATTGAACAGTTAGAGCATAGACAGGTGTTGCTTCTGGGGGCCATTGTTAAAGCAGAAACACACTGAATAGAAAGTGAGCATCGTCCCTGGGTGATGGGAGGCCCTTCCTTTTCAGCTGTTATTGCATTAGGTTTTCAGATCAGCTCCCATGGAGTGCACAGAACACCCGGGGCCGTGGATTGCAGCACGAAGGTACGCGACTCCTCTCAACCAGCCAGTGACACACCAGTCAAACCAGGCAGCTTTCCATACACAGATGCTTAAGGAGGAGGAATGGAGGAGAGCCAAGTACAGTAAGGGGCAAAAGCCCCTGAAGCACCATGTGTTGCTACAAGATACTTGAAAATTATGCAGCTCATTCCTGAAGCCATCTGATTTTTGTCATACTACCATTTTCTCCTCACATCTATTATAACATGCAGAACCCAAATTTTTGTGCAAAGCACAAACTTATGTGGTCATATAATTGTTAGTAAATTACATTCACTCATTTTTAGGACTGTTTCTGCTGTTCTTGTAGATAAGTTCCATGGGCTTACCATGCAGGGTGTTAACGCCACCGAAACGAGTGACAATTGTGAAGATTGCTAACCTGGGAAAATGTAATTCATGTATTTGTCTTTTCTGTGCAGTACATAACACTAGGCAATATAATCACCTTGAAATGGTTTGAAAGCTAGCATATGAAAATTCGTGGATGCTCTGTATAGAATGAGAACAATAGTGTTCCTCAGCTAATCTTACTTCAGACCGCACCCTTCCACAACACCGAAAAGAATGAGCAAATCTAAGCAAGAGGGACCATTTTTTAAAAGCCTTTAAACCAGGCTTATATTCTGCTCTCTATTCCTCCTGATGGAAGCCTTGAAAAAAAAAAAAAAAAGAGAAGAAGAAAAATGAAATTATATGTCAGAGTCAATGCCTTTATTTTTCAAGGGAAGTGGAAAGATGAGATTCAGTCTTACTTTATTTTCCAAAAATGGCCTGTTAAGGCCCCCCCACCCCCTGCCATAAGGTATGCAATTTTAAGAATGATTTGTATGCTAAGTAAAATAAATTTATTAACTTTAAAGAAAAAGATGTTTACTGAGATTGCAATGAGTTTCTAGGACATTGGCTTAACAGACTGCCTTTATAGGCATGAACACATACAGGGAGATTATACACCAGCATTCATTTTTCAATAGGTTAAAGTCTTTTCGGAATAAACGTCCTTTCTTTTCTGTGTTGGACAGTGTCTGTCAGTTCAGTGACAGGCATGCAGGAAGTCTTGGGTTGCGCACTCACATGCTGTGGCATGGTCAGCAGGAATGTGCAAACCTCCTCCCAAAGGCAGAGGGAGCTGAGAGGCCAAAGAAAGAGGCTGAAAAATCCACTTTCTCAGAAAGAAACATTTCATAAGTACTTACCAACAGAGGCCATGTCTTGCCTGCCACGAAGCGGTGGATCCTCACACTTGCCTTCCAGAAAGTGTTCTTTATATATCAAGCTTTTTTTTTGTAAAACGTGAAGCTGGTCATGTCTCTGACTATCTTGTGAAACTTGTCACCAGGAGGGAAGTTACATAGCATTTTTATGAGGTGTTTTCTATGCAGCGGGCATCATTCCTTGACCTTGGTGCTGTCACGCCTCCGTATGCAGGAGTCAGACATGGTCATTACAGTGGTTGTGCTTTCAAGATGGTGTTACTCTTGCCATGCAGTAGGCTGTTCTACACCTGTCCTATGGATTAAGTGGCCTTTCTTCAGCACTAACATGGTATATGTATCCCTGTCGTTACAGATACTATGTGTATTATAATCACCTGTCATATGTGACCCTTTCCCTTAGCAGGAGGCCAGAGGGTATGTCTTTGAAACCACAGTGGCTAGTACATCATAAGCACTCAATATTACATAAATTAAAAGAATGAATAGATGAATTGTTGTAACTCAGAGTTTCCCCAGTGGAAATAAAGCACACTCCTATTTCAGAAAACAATGGAATTTCAGTGAATTTCTTGGATAAATCCCACTTGGTCATATTGTGTTATAATTAATACACACATGTGCACACACACATGTTAAAGACTGTTCTTTGATCATGATAGTGAAGGATGGAAGAATATGCCAGACTAAAATGCCATTTTGGCATAAGGATTATTTTGAGCTAATGACACTTGATAAACAGCAGGTGTAAAAAGGATGTTTGGAACTTCCAATCTCCTGCCTCAAAGCAGGAGATGAAACTCCCACGTGAACGATGTCCTCCCTATGCCAGGAGGAAGGAAACATTTTGATCACCAGAAATGGAGAGTTGAGGCCAGGGGAACTCTTTCCAAATAGAATTTGTTAAAATAACTCTTTCTTTAGTTTCCCAACATATTTTATTTACTTTTCAATAACTCTCTCTCTGTGTTCAACCTAGTATATAAGTACTTAGGTTTTGCCACATTTTTGGGTTCTTCATTTTCCTGTGGAAACTCCATGTACACATAAAAATCTGTATGTTTTCTCTTGTTAATCTGTCTCATGCCAACTTAATTCTCTGGCTCAGCCCAAGAACCTAAGAAGGTAGAAATAATGTTTTACCTCCCCTGCAAGAGGTACTGTTCTATTGTTTTCTTATTGTGCGGTATCTTTGTCTGATTTTAACGTGAGGATCATGCTTGTCTTAAAAATGACTTGGGAAGTGCTCCCTTCTCTGAATCCTGAGAACATTGAGGTGGGTTGATGACACCAAATGCAACGTTCTTTCTGCGTTTGATAGAATTCACCATAAAAATATCTGAGCTTACGTTTTTTTGGAGTTTTTTTTGTTTGTGTTTTTGTGAAATATGAGTGTATATGTGTGCGTGTACTGTGTGTGTGTTCAGACTTAGTATTTTTCATGATTTTTGCTTTGTTATTTTGTCAAACTTATAGAATCTGTACTAACATTCTGCCTTTCGTTCCTACTGTAGGTAAATTGACTCCTGTCTTTCTTTTTTAATCAATCTACCAAATTATAGTGATTTCATTGATCTTTTCAAAAGACTTCATTTTATTTTATTGATTTCATTGCTTCCCTCCATTGGTTGTCATTTTCAATTTTATTGATTTCAGCTTTTATTTGTATCATGGCCTTTTTTTTAACTTTTTATTTAACTTCTTTAGATGGTGCAATAGATGATTTAACTGGTTTTAGACTTGTTTTATTATAAACATTTAAAGATCTAAATTTTTGTCTAAGCACTATTTAGCTGCCCCCCACATCTATTGATATACTACATCGTGTCTTCATTTTTATTTTGTTCAAACCTTTTTCTGGTTTCCATGCATTTTGTCTGTGACCCATGATGCCTGTGTACACGTGCCTCTGTTTGCTTAGCCGTGAGTTGATCTCCACACATGTGGGGTCTTCAGAAGCTAGTGTTATTGATCTAGAATTAAACTCAATTTTCAGAAAATCATTCTGTGTGACTATAATTCTATTACATATCTGAGGCTGTTTCATGGCTGAATAGGTATTCTATGTTGGTAAATCTTCCATTTAAGTTGAATATGAACTCTCATTTTGGGGTGACTGCTCTATTAATGTCAATTTGTTCAAGTTATAATGTTCTAGTTTTCCATATTTTTTCTTGTATCTGTTTATTTGTTTTATCAATTACTAAGAGTTTTGAAATATCCATCTACAATTTTAGATATGCCTATTTTTTCTTTCAGTTATACAAGTTTTTGTTTCATTTGTTTTGATTTTCTCTTTAAATAGACACTTCAATGGGTATCACG
>NW_012153174.1:9604814-9605532 GCF_000956105.1 Propithecus coquereli
ATACTAAACACCATACTTACTAACTTATTACTAACATAATTTTTTTTTTGTTTTCAACTTTTATTTTTCACATATTAAAATATTTCATGGGTGTAAATATTTTTCTTAAGTGAGTACACTCTTATGCCACCCAAAGAAAATGAAACACTTATTATTATATTTAATAACAGAACTGATCAAATATATATGTGCAACCATGGGAAAGTATGTGTATTTATTATTTGAGATATATTCAATTTTTTTCAAGTAACTTCATATATTTTGAAAAGAAAAGTATCGAGCACTTTTATAAATCCCTGGACAGTTTCTTGTTTTCTCCTCTTTTTCGTTTCTGAAATTGAATCAAGTCTGGTAAGTTTTGCTAACTCTGTTTTTAACCTACTGAATCACACTTTTGTAAGAGCATTTATAGTGTCTATGGAACATGCTATTATTTCAGAAGGTCCCCTTTCTTTTCATGTTAAAAGAAGTTCTTAGCAGCAAAGGCAACTTCTTTAGTATTCTGGCTTTTCCTTCCTTATTTCTTTGTTTCCATAGTGTTTTGACACATTGGGTTTTCTTAGTCCCCTTGGTAGCTAAAAATAGCTCTGCTTTCAAAAGCAATAGAATATGGAATCATTTTAAACTTCGTGCACTCAGCTTTTTATGTCTTCTACAAGGAAGCTTTCTTTGTTGTTCGAGAAATAAAACTATCGCCACAGCCTCTCTCTCCTCTTCT
>NW_012153174.1:9605582-9608893 GCF_000956105.1 Propithecus coquereli
TCTAGTTCTGACTTATTTGTGTTATTATATCAAAAGAGCATCTCCTTAGACAGGATATATTTGGCTCTTGGTTTTTTAAAGTTAAGTATGATAATCTCTTCCTTTTTAATCAGAGTTTTTAGATTGTTTATAATGTAATCATCAATAGAATTCTGTTTAAGTTCATCATTTGTCATTTGTTTTCTATTTCCCTCATTTATATTTTCTTTTTATTTTACTGCAGTTTTATGTTAAATAAGAATTTTTAGTAGTATATTTTATCTCCACCAGAATTTATACTATAAATCTGTAACTTATCACAGTAATTGTCAAATCATGTTACGCTGCTTTACATGTGAGAGGTTAACAACAGCATATTTTCATCTGTCCTCTCTCCCTTTGTAGTAGTATTTTTAGATATTTTATTTCAACTATTTTATTGATATCACAATACAATTTATAATGTTTGCTTTAATAATTTATATTTTTAAAAAATCTTTGAAAATGAGAAAACATTTATTAACTCATAAATTTTTATTTTCAACACTTTCTTCTTTTTTTGTGCAAAGCAAAGTACTAGTCTGGTGTCATTTTCTTCAGTGTGATGAACTTCTTTTAACATTTTTTTTGCAAATCATGTCCACTTGTGAAGATTTTTCTTAGCTTTTGTTCATCTGAAAATGTCTTTATTCTGTCTTCATTGCTTTTCAATAGGATGTAGAATTCTCAGTTGACAATTGAAATGAGAAAAAAATTTCTACTCCAAACCAAAAATCAAGGCTGTATGCCATCCTAAATTCACTCCACCCTGACTTGACTGATCATTAAATAACGAGGAGCAGAGGGTCATAAATGGATTCTGTACGACTGAATTATAATGAATTATAGTGGAATATATTTGTTAAGCATGGATAAGTTAAAAGTAATGATGGATATAGAGAGGAAGAAATCAGTTTTTTGGGGGGGAATTTGGTGACTTAAGGTATTTTCTGTCTATTTATTCTATCAATTACTAAGATTGGGAAAATTCAAATATTAATACTCTCCATTGATTAATATCTTTTGGTTATTGCAAACCATAATGGAAATACACATATACATACACTGTCTTTATCTACATGCAAGAACATGGATGATAAACCACACTATTATTTGCTCAGTAATATATTTGTTTCTAATCAACCTCTATGAAATTTATTTCAATCTCATATGTTGAAGATGCAAATTTTTAAAAATTCAACTTACTTGTTTTAAGAAAATTTGGGATCAATGATGACAGGAGAATGGGTTTTTTCTCCTTGCCAAAATGGAACTGAATAATTGTCTTACAAACCAGTGGAGTCAATTTTCAGAACTTCACACTTGTTTCTGTGGTAAAGGTCCTCTTCTTGAATTGCTTTAAACATTCTGATCAGAGGTCCAGCACAGTGGCTCACGCTGTAATCTTAGCACTCTGGGAGGCTGAGGAGGGAGGATCACTTGAGGTCAGGAGCTCAAAACAAGCCCGAGCAAGACAGAGACCCCCGTCTCTACTAAAAATAAAAAAATCAGTTGGTTGTGGTAGTGTGTTCCTGTAGTCCCAGTTACTTGGGAAGCTGAGGTGGCAGGATCGCTTGAGCCCAAGAGTTTGAGGTTGCAGTGAGCTATGATGACACCACTGCACTATAGCCTATGTGACAGAGTGACACTTGGTCTCAAAAGAAAAAGAAAATTCTGATCAGAACTGGAGTACCTTCCCACCTTCAGAGACCCTGACTCATTCCCACCACCACATACTAGCACTAGCTAAAATAAAAAGGAGTAGGCGTGGTCAGCTGGGACAGCTGAGTAACTGGGTTTCTCCCTTGAGAAAATCAGGCTCTTTTATTTTTTAATGTTCAGGATTTTTCCTTCCTTATTTATGGTACTGAGAGTAAGGCTTCTCTTATCAAAATAAAGATAAAGGAGTTTCTACTTTGAAGCCATATATGCAATTCTAAAAATGCCCCAAATTTCTACAAAAATCACACACTAGTTTTTAGTAAAACTAAGGTTGGAGAAAAACAGTAAAAAACCCTATGGAGCTCCAGCCAAACAATAACAATCTTAAAAATACTATCACAGTTGTACAGCCAATGATGATTGTATTCAGAATCACAGTCTTCCAATGTTTGCAACATCTTTTGGGGCTGGTGTTTTCTCTTTTGAGATATAGATCTTTGAAGATATGCTCTATTAATTAAAACCATTTATCAAATTTAAAATTATTTATTCTCAGCCTTTTTCATTATTCATTTTTATTAATACATGCACAATATCTTTGCAGCCTCTTCATCTGTACTTATCGTTTTTCTGTATAGCTTAACACTGAAAGATGTAGACATTTTCAAAGACACTAAATCAGACACTTCTTATTCCAAAGGGAGATATTTCTCAGGCTTTTCTGGGTCTGTTTCAAAGATCTGCTGCTGGAGGTAGGGGTTGGGGGAGGGAAGACCTCCATATATTGCTAAAGCCTTTTCTTCACTGTGACAGTTTTCTCCTTTCCACTTCAAAATTTTAGCATGTTCTGAAAAAAATATATGAACCCTCAGTATTTTCTTTTTTATTGATAGCACTTCTGTATTTACCCATCCCTAATGAGTTGATTCCAACTGTAGCAGAATAAACTCTATGATGTATCGTGCACAGAGAGATTTTCAAAAATAAATGATAGATGTAAAGTCTGCGGACTGTACCTTACTTTTAGATTCTTTTTCCATTCAGGGGAAGGGACGGCTCCTGCAGGTGTGCTGGGCTCTCCTGGGGACTGTGTACTAAGTCCACATGTTCACAGTGAAGAGCCCATGGTCAGATAGCACAGGGACAAGAAGGACCCTTGGCTCGCTACGCAGTGTCTCAAGGAGTCCTTTCCTCTTTCCATGTGGGTTCTCAGTTCCTGGGGTCACCTTCCCACCTTTCCTCGCCTACTTAGTATTCTCTCCCCCTTGTCCCTCTGTCCTCCCTTCACCCTTCTTTTCTTTCCTTACTTCGTTCCTTTCTAACACACCGTGAACTGAAACAAGCACCCAAACAAAACAGACAAAGCAAAGGAATGAAGTTTTGGAGTAAATATTAAAAATTTTATAATTTGGCTAAGTTCCTTAAATTGGAGTGTCTATCCTGGCAAGATGCCCAATATAAAAAAAATCTTTAATTGTCAATAATTATGAGAGTTTTCTGTGATTTGCAAAAACTACTCATTCTCTTAGAAACATAATACTAAACACCATACTTACTAACTTATTACTAACATAATTTTTTTTTTGTTTTCAACTTTTATTTTTCACATATTAAAATATTTCATGGGTGTA
>NW_012153174.1:9610053-9650881 GCF_000956105.1 Propithecus coquereli
ATAATCAAACTTTTGCATCTAGTAACTGGGTAAAATTAATTATTCAGAAAATGTGGTTATATGTAACTGGCTAAATATTTAGAAAAATAAAATTAGTCAGATTTTAACCTTAAGTTACCAAAATAAATTCCAATGGAATAAAAATTTACATATAAATATTAAATCATAAAATACAAGAGAATACATTTAAGGAAGCGAGTACATTTTTCCAAATGATATCTAAGGTGAAAATGAAAAGGATAAACAGAATTAATTACATAATAATTTGTAAGTCCATATATTACAAACAGACCATAAGCAAAATCAAAACTAAATTAAAAACTGTACAAATATTCTAATATTAAAACAGGAAGGGTTACCAGCTTTTTCAAGTATGAGCGCTTAAAAAAAAAAGTTGAGCACCACTGCGAATAATTGATCAAAATTTATTATAAGCTAATTTACAGGAAAATAAATTCAATTGTTGCTTAATATGCCTATCTTGCTAAGAGTTCTTATCATAAAATGGTGCTGAATTTTGTCAAATGCTTGTTCTGCTTCTATTAACAGGATTGTATGGTCTTTGTTTTTACTTCTATTTATGTGGTGAATTACATTTATAGATTTGCATATGTTGAACCATCCCTGCATCTCTGGCATGAAGCCCACTTAGTTGTGATGGAATTTTTTTTTTTCATAAACACCTGAATTTGGTTCACTAGGATTTTATTGAAAATTTTTGAGTCTTTATACATACGGGATATTGGTCTGTAGTTTTCTTTTTTTTTTTTTTGTTGAGTCCTTTCCTGGTTTTGGTATCAGGGTGGTGTTGGCTTTGTCAAACGTGTTGGGGAAGATTCCTTCCTCCTCCATGTTGTGGAATAATTTCTGCAGGATAGGCACCAGTTCTTCTTTGTAGGTTTGGTAAAATTTTGCGTGTGAAACCGTCTCATCGCAGGACACAAAAACAACATTGCAGTTTATTTCTACCGGAAAGTACCACCTACATACAGGGAAGTCAATTTGCATGCCCTTTTACTGCATTTACTGACTCATCATTTAGGGTGTGGTCAATTCTCACTCACAAGCATCACCTACAATTTCAGAGACTAAGCTGGGTGCATCATTGTCTAAATGAAAATGCAAAGGTAAGGAGGAACAGCTGTTCCAGATGTGAAGGAATCAATGAAAGAACTCTAGAAGTATGAGAATCACACTGAAAGTACATCCCCAAAAGGGAACACCAGCTCTCTAGCAATGGATAGCAACCAAAATTAGACCCCTAAAATGACAGATGAAGAACTACTGACAGGTATTGTAAGAAAACTCAATGACGTGCAAGATAAAATGGAAACCCAGCACAAAGAAACCACACACACACACACACACACACAAAATCCAGGAAATGATGAAAAATTCACTAAGAAAATTGAAATATTAAAGAAAAATCAAACGGAACTTTTGGAAATGAGAGATTTATTCAAGGAATTACAAAACACATGGAAAGCCTCAAGAATAGGCTAGATCAAGCAGAAGAAATAATCTGAGGGATTGAAAACAAGATCTTTCAATTAAACAAGTCAGAGACAGAGATAGAGAAGAAAAATAAGAGAAAAGATCAAAACCTACAAGATATGTGGGATTATGTGAAGAAGCCTAACATAAGAATCATAGGTATCCCTGAGGATGAAGAATAAAATACACAAGTGTTGAATAATCTATTTGAGGATATAATAGAAAAAAGTTTCCCAGGCCTTGCTAAAAATCTAGATATCCAGGTACAATAAGCTCAAAGGACTCCTGGTAGATTCATCATAAACAAGAAGACTCCACGACATGCAGTCATCAGACTGGCCAAAATACATATGAAAGAGGCCCTCCTGTGAGCCGTAAGGCAAAAGTATCAGGTAACCTTCAAAGGAAAACCCATCAGAGTAATGGCAGACTTCTGAACTGAGACCTTACAAGCCAGAAGGGACTGGGGTCCCATTCTCAGTCTTTTCAAACAGAAGAATGCCAAGCCTAGAATTTTGTATACCTCAAAACTAAGTTTCTTATACAAAGGAGAAATAAAGACCTTCTCAGACAAGAAATGACTAAGCAAATTTATCAAGACAAGACCTGTCCTCCAGGAAGTACTCAGAATAGCATTATACATGGATCAGCACAACAGACACTCACCAGTATAAAATCATCCAAAAGCTAAAGGTCAATGGCCAGATACCACAATGGTTCAAGAGAGAAAACAAAGCAACAAAGTAAAACTCAACAGGATGAACAGAAATCTGCCCCACTTTTCAATTCTTTCAATAAATGTGAATGACTTGAACTGCCCACTAAAGAGACATAGTCAGGCCAAATGGATAAATATACCCAAGCCATGTATCTTCTATCCTCAGGAAACGTGTCTCACCCACAAGGATGTATTCAGACTCAAGATGAAGGGATGGAAAACAATATCCCATGCAAATGTAAAACAAAAGAAGGCTGGTGTAGCAGTTCTTATAGCAGATAACTTAGTCTTCAAATCAACAAAAGTAATGAAAGACAAAGATGTTCATTATATAATGGTGAAGGGCATAATTCAACAAGAAGACATAACAATTCTAAATATTTATGCACCTAACTTAGGTGCCCCCAGATTCATAAAGCAAATCCTACTTGATCTACTCAAAATAATAACCAACAGCACTGCAATAGCTGGGGACTTCAACACTTCTCTGACAGAACAGGAATAGAAAATAAGCAAAGAAACAACGGACTTAAAGAGAACTCTAGATAAAATGGGCTTGACAGACATTTATAGAACATTTTACCCAAAAACCACTGGATATATGTTTTTCTCATCAGCTCATGGAACATTGTCTAAGATTAACCATATCCTAGACCACAAAACTTGTCTCAACAAATTTAAAAAAATAATAATTATACTATGCATCTTCTCAGACCACAGTGAAATAAAATTAGAAATCAACTCCAACAGAAACACTCATCTCTACACAAAGTCATGAAAACTGAACAACCTTCCACTAAATGATTATTAGGTCAAGAAGGAAATTAAGATGGAAATCAAAAGATTTTTTGAATTAAATGATAAAGGAGATACAAGTTATCAAAATCTGTGGAACATAGCTAAAGCAGTCCTTAGAGGAAGATATATAGCCATAAATGCCTATACCCAGAAGACAGAAAGATCACAAATCAACAATCTAATGAATCATCTCAAAGAACAGGAAAGGGATGAGCAAACTAATCTCAAACCCAGCAGAAGAAAAGAAATAACCAAGATCAGAGAATAACTAAGTGAAATATATATCAAAAAATATGGAAGATTAATAAAACAAAAAGTTGGCTCTTTGAAAACATAAACAAAATTGACATGCCTCTTGCTATATTAACCAGAAGCAGAAAAGAAAGGACTCCAATAAGCTCAATCAGGAACGAAAAAGGAGAAATTACAACTGATCCCACAGAAATACAAAATATCATTTCTGAATACTGTAAAAATCTCTATGCACATAAACTCAAAAATGTGGAGGAAATGGACAAATTCTTAGAAACACACAGCCTCCCTATGCTCAATCAGGAAGAAATAGTATTCCTGAACAGACGAATATCAAGTACTAAAATTGAAGTAGCAATAAAATACTTCCTAAAAAAAATTCCCAGTATTGATAAGTATTGTAGAAGTTTTGTCCTATTTTTTATGAAATGTGTCAAAAAATTCATAAATAAATACTGATCATTTAAAAAATAACATGATTATCATTATCATACCTACTACACAGATTAAAAAACAGAACAATATCATTACCTCTGTGGTACCCCACAATCACATCTTCCTCTGTTCCCCCTAGGAATAATCAATTTTCTGAATTTTGTGTTATGACAACCTCTCTTTTAAGAATAGTTCTACTTCACACACACACACACACACACACACACACACACACATATATATATATATATATATATATATATGGCATTTAGCTTTTCTGTTTTTAATAATTTTTCATATTCCAACTTTCTTCTTTGATATGCTACTTTCTCCTCAAATAAAGTTTTTTTAAAATTTGTCAATGTTTTTGCATGTAGTTGTAGTTCATTCATTTTTGAGGCTATATAGTATTTGATAATATGAATGCACCAAAATATATGTATGCACTTTATTTGTAAAGGATATTTGGCTAGTTTCTTCTTTTTTTTTTTTTAGTGAGTGTATGAGCAGTCCTATAATTTTCCTCCTACTGCCACATATGCAAAAGTTTCTTTAAGTTATATATTGAACCACAAAATTACTAGGTAAGAAATGTTTGTGTATTTTAATTTTAACAATAATGTAAATTTTTTTCCCCAAAATGGTTGATATGGTTTATACACTTATCAGCCATGGCTGAGTTGCTGTTGTTTCACATTCTAATATACATTTGATTTAATCTGACTTATCTGTTTTCCAATTAGGTGGACATTTAATTGCGTCACACTTTGACCTTCACTTACATTTTTATGACTATTAATGATATAGGTATCTTCATATAATTTTGAAACACTTGTGTTTGCTCTTCTGTGAAATGTCTTCTTGTGGATTTGATCATTTTTCTAATAGGTCATTATTATTTATTGATATCTTAGAAGGTAAAGTATACTAATCCTGTGTGAGTTATGTAATTTGCAAATATCTCTCCACGTTTGTGGTTTATCTTTTGTGTTTCTTCATGCTCTGTTTCTAAGAACAGTAATTATTAATCTTAATGTAGTCTAATATAGCATATATTTTCTTGATTATTTGCAAATATTGTGTATCATTGATAATGTATCACCTAACCTGAAGTCATAAAGTATTTTCCTATATGGTATTCTAAACACTCCCAGCCTCCAGTCGTCATCAACTCCTCTGTCATTGTTAGAATTCTACATATTCATAGATTTATTTCTGGGATGACCATTCAGTTATGGTGACATTTTTTTTTTCTGTGTCAGTTCTGAATTTTCTTAGTTACTGTGCTTTATGATAAATCTTGCTACTTGATAGAGCCAAGCCCCCCGACAACCCACCTTTGATTCTTCAGCAGTTTCTTGAATTTTCTTAGACTTTGATTTTTTATGTTAATTTTTGTCATTATGAGAGTCCCAAGGATCAAGTATGTGTCTGCTTCAAGTAATTATAAAGATCTATCAGTATCCTTGCTTCTTTTCTAATCGTTTTTCTATTAATAATCCTTTTCTAATGTTTTTCTTGAATTACATGAAGAAAGTCACCATTATTTCATAAATGCCTTACATTTGTCTATGCTTGTTTTAGTTGTTATTCTATTACTTGCAAAGGAGCCTTGAGTAGAAAATAATTCTATTCAAATACCTACACACAAACATCACCCACATATGTTTCTACCGTAAACTTTTAAAATATAAGAAATGACCTTTCCATGGTGTATTCTCCACAGCACCAGCTCACTGTCTTGCATTCAACAAGGACGTGGTGAGCATTTGATGACTGGTTAATGAAAGAAAAGTAACAGAAGGTCATTAATTAATTTTCTTTGAATGTTTAAATTTCATATATCCCATTATCACACGTTTTCTTTAACACTTTATCTGACTCAATTAATACCCTCGTGGTTCTACCTAGCATCTCCCTAAAAGGATTTTGTTGTCAGATACCAGTACTGTTTATGTTTGAAACACAAAAATGGGCCCAACTTGGATCAAGGCAGAATCAGGCCAAATGGATGACATAGTCATTTACTGTGTCATTGATCTATAGTCGTAGTTCATTTTGTACATATTTGTTCTTTTTTTGCATTTTTGTATGCCTGTGAAAGTAGTTAATAGTCAAACTGGGCAATTGGGACCAATGCTTCTGCTGAAAATAGCTAGAAAAATTAGAAAATATATATATTTTTAAATTATATGAATTGGAACACATCTGAGAGCTACAAGGAAACAAACTTGATCTAAAAGGAGAAGAAAACACAGAGAAATGACACTTGACGTTGCTTGTCCCCAACATGCTGCCAATTCCATGAGAAGCATTTGAGCATCTGAGAACCAAGAGCTTTCCATGAGACTGGGGCCTGGCAGCAGAAGTGAGGGCCCGGCAAACGCACTTCTTGGCACTTCACATCAAATCAACCTATAGATCTCATCAGTACTACCTCTAAATAAAACATTTTAAAACCAAAATGAGATTGAACCATCCTCCTACACAAAAGCTCAAAATGCTTCTCATTGCACGTGAAATGAAATCCAACACTCCCTCCTCCCACTCCCTCTCTCCCCTCTTCTCCAGGTGGAAACTTTGAACGTATGCTAACATCAATTTGTAGTGCTCTGCCCTGTTTCACAGGATTGTCTCCGTTTTGACCTTCAAATCTTAGTTCAGTTTTTTAACTTCTCAGTGAGAATTTTCCCAACCACCCAACTTAAATCACCCACCAAACATCATAGGTGCCTGCCACATCATTTTCTATTGCATTATTCTGTTTTATTTCTTCAAAGCATGAATCACTCTTGGACACCATCTTGTTCAGTGTGTGTCACTCCAATGTAGAATACTCCTCCTAAGAGCAGGGGCCTTGCCTATCTTACTCACTGTTGTATGTGCCGTGCTAACACAATAGCTGGGGCGTAGTATGCACTGAATAAAAATCCAGTGTGAAACAGTCTAGTGGTGCTTGTTGCACAAGTGCTGAGTGATCTAGCCCCTCAGTCTGATAAAAGGCAGATTAACAAGTAAAAAGAAGCAGAAGTGTATTACAATAACATGTGCATGGTGCATACACTGGGGGCACCAGGGTTGAGTAACTCCAAGGGGTGGTTAGAACTTATGTTTATTCGATATCTTAGCAAAGAACAACAAATTTTTAGAGAAGTAACAAGACAAAGGAAAAGGTCTTTGTGTTTCTAGAGGACGCAAATCATGGGAAGGTGAATATATGAGGACAGTGCTAGTTAATAAGGCTTATGTAGAGTCCTCTGGTCCTCTTTCTGGGCTGGTAAGTGTCTAGAGTTGTCTCCAGTGATTAACTTCGCCCTTCCTGGCGAAGAGAGCAGTGGAGGCAGCTTTAAAAATTCATGTCCTGCTTTTAGGCAAATAGGGGGAGGGCAGAGAGCTTTTCTTGTGTCTGCTTCTGCTCGATTGCCTTCAGCTCAAAATAATCTGTATGCCAAAGTGGCATATTTTTGGGTGGCATATTCTGCTAACCTTCCAAAGTTTGGCGAGCTAAGTGGAAATACATTATTCTGAGATAATCTAAGAATATAGTCACAGAAATCTCATCTGTCCAAAGGAAATGGAGAAGGATGTCTTCACTTACAAATTCAGAGCCTAAGTGTCTCCTTGAAGCTTAGCATGTCATGTGGCAGTACCTGGGGCCCAGCCCGCACCAGTATTTCCAGAGTGCAGTCAGAGACGGGAGGTTCATCTGTTCACCTCGATTTCCCTCTGCCAAACTCCCGTCTTGCTGTCTGATGGGCTTCCCCACACTGTTTGTCTCTGTTCCTTTTGCTGCTTTCGTGTTACCGTTTTGCTAATTGCTCCTCCTGCTCATGCGTTGGCCTCCTCTTAAGACAGCTGTGGAGGGCGTCATGCTGCATCTATGGGATGCACAGCATCGGCTCTGTTTTTATAGTGTCAAGCAAATGATTGCTTTTTAATCTGCTATTTTAAAAGTGATTGATTTTTGTCTGAATGAAACTGTATTTAGTTCCAGTTCTGTGCTTCTGTGTGTGTGTGTGCGTGTGTGTGTGTGTGTGTTCACTGAAAGTGGGAGTCCGTTTTTACTCTCTCCATAGCACGATGCCCTTAACAATTCATTGCCAACACAGAAAGATTACACCTGGGGTCAATCCCCCCTTCAAATATGATCATAAACACATACTTACAACGACAATTTTAGCTGAAAACAATATAAATGGGAGTAAAAAGTAAGTTTCCATGTGCTTGAAACATTGAGAAAGGAAAGTTAGTCATCAAAGACTTATAAATATTTGCTCGATCAAAAAATGATTCAAAGCTATTAGATTTTGTCCACATTTATTAACCTGCATTATACAAAATACTCCTAAGTGATACAAGAAACTACCAAATACATTTATCCCAAGTCACTCTAGTTTTAAAAATGTATATCTTTTGCATAAATTCTGGCCTAATGTTTCCCCATGAACATTTTTCAATGACTTTTACTGTAATCGCAACATGAAAAGTTCCAATCAGTACATTCAATGCTGTTAGACTCTAAAGATTTCTATTTGCCAAAGAGTGTGAATAAAGAAAACTATTATTAAAGTAACTATGATTTCCCCCAGCAGAACCTCTTCCTCCAGCAGGACTTCTCATTGGCTCATGCACATCACGTTGGCTTTTAATTCACTTTTTCCATGATGATGTGATCTCAATTCTATGTCCCTTGAAGATCCAAATTCTTACCCCAAATTCCTGGTGATCATCTCACTAGCACGTAGCACATCTCCTCTCACCATGCTCCTGTGTTAGCCACACCGACACTGCGCAGCCCCTTGGGGCCCATGTGATCTGGACTTGCCATCATGTCTGGAGCTGTCTGTCTGCTATCTGAGCGATGCTTTCACTGCTTCAGAAATTTATATGTTTATCCAAAACCTCCGTGCACACTACTATTGTGGTCAGGAAGATATGAATCATGTGAAAGTGCATATTCCCAGGCCAGTGAAACAACTATGTCACCAACCCACGTTTCTCAACATCTTCAAGTTTTGTTTTCTCAATCAAATGATGCAATTGATACTCCTAAATATTCACAGTGAATATTTATAAATGCATTTTATGATCTAAGCCTCCTTAGGCCACTGTAAAATGCCCCAAAACAAATCTCTTTGCCCATAATATTTCCACTTCTGTACTAAACTTCATTTTTCTAAAATCATGTGAAGCATTTTTTTTCCTCTTACCACCAGACACTTTTTCTCCAACTTTATCTGCTTTTTCAAGTCAATACGGCAAGCTCTGCTTTTTGCTGAGCTGGCTCTAGGTTTGCATTGATTTGTGTGTTCCCTTCAGGGTTTCCTGGGAATTTATTCTTTGTCTTTGGACTCCTATTACCTCGCTTTTCCCAATCATCACGAATAATGCTCCTGTCTACCTATGATCCTTCTTCAGGGACCTGAATTCAGGGGAAATTGGTATAAGTTAATCCCCTCCATTAATTTCTTAGAATTTCTCCACCTCCTCCCTTCTTTCTTCTCAAGAATTCAGACTAAAATATTTTTAAATTTCTTCTAGCAAAATATCTAAACTGTACTTGTTTAGCATTAACCATGATTGAAGCACTGCAATAAATTCTTTGGTATATATAACTATACCCCATTTTTCAGACAAAGAAACCAAGATTTAGAAATTAAATAATTTTTCAAAGTTCATGCAGGTATTAAGTGTTGGAATAGTATGTAAACATACGTCTGTCTGATTTTACAACTCAGCTCAAACCACTTATTACATGGCTTCTTAATCCTGGAATCTATAATATTCTAAAAACATGACATATAGTTCTTCCCTAGGAAAATTTATTATTTTTTCCTCATAAAATCAATCCATAGTAATTTGTACAAAACATGAGTAAAATGAAAAATAACAGGAAAATTGATATCCAAAAAGGTACTTTTATAGTCACAGTACTTTTACATAATTAAATATTTAGTTGAATATTTTGTATATATCCCACTAGATATTTTATATTATATATACATATCTTCTCTTGTTCTTTGTCTTTTTTTAATTATTATTTAAGGAGGAGCTGGGCTTTTGGTGAAAATTTGATATAGATATAATCATATTTTGTATAAAATTTGCATAGTCTTTCCATTTAACATTCTAGCATAACTATTTCCTATTTTTTTACATAAGCATTCTGAACCTATTCTTAATAGTTGCATAATATTCAACTAAGAGATAAACTCAAATCTAATTAAAATATTTCCATATCCTATGTTTGATATGATTCTTGTTTTTTTTTAGCTACAAGATTCCTTTTTATTTCCTTACAAATAATGATTTCAGTAAGCATCCTTTTTATAAACTTTCAATTTTACAATAGTTTTTGATTTACAGAAAAGTTGAGAAGATACTTTAGGGAGTTTGGGTATACCTCATATTCAAAGCAATATTGATAAATTATTAATATTATTAATTAAAGTCCATAATTTATTTAGGTTTCTGTAGTTTTTACTCAATGTCTTTTTCTTGTTCCAAGATCCCATTCAGATTCTACATGGCATTTACTCGGTGTGTCGCGTAGGCTTCTCTCGATGGTACCATCTTCTCACACTCCCCTTGCTTTTGATTACTTTGACAGGCTTTTTAAAAATTTGTCCATATTTATGGGGTACATGAGAAATTTTGTTACATGTATATAATACATACTCATCAAGTCATGGTATTCAGGGTGTCCACACCTGAGTATAATACAATTTTGTCAAGTATACTTATTTTACTCTCTGTCAAATATTGAATTTATTCCCTATATCTTACTGTGTGTTTGTACCCTTTAACCCACTTCTCTTCATCCCTACTTTCCCCCAGTCGCCCTTCCCTGACTCTGTTATCTATCTTTCCATTCTCTACTTTCGCGTGTTCAAATATTTTCTCTCTCACATATAAGTGAGAACATGTGATATATGTCCTTTTGTCCCTGGCTTATTTCACTTGAGACAATGATTTCCAGTTCCATCCACGTTGCTACAAATGGCATGATTTCCTTCTTTTTATGACTGAATAGTATTCCATTGTGTTATATACAATAGTTCCTTTAATCATCCATCAGTTGACGGACACTTAGCTGGATTCCATATATCAGCTATTGTGAATAGTGCTGCAATAAGCATATGAGTGCAGGTATCCCTTAGATATATTTATTGATTACTTTTCCTTTGGATAAATATCCAGTAGTGGGATTGCTCGATCAAATAATAATTCCATTTTTAGTTTTTTGAAAAACCTCCATAATGTTTTCCATATTGACTATACAAGTTTACATTTCCCACCAACAATGTATGAGTTCCCTTTTCTCCACATCCTTGCCAACATCTGTTATTTTTTTGTCTTTTTAATAATAGCCATTCTGACTGTAGTAATATTACATCTCATTGTGGCTTTTGCATTCCTCTGATAATTAGTGGTGTTGAACATTGCTTTTTCATATATCTGTCTGCTATTTGTATGTGTTCTTTTGAGAAATATCTATTCATGTCCTTGCCCACTTTTTAGTGGAGTTATTTGTTTTTCTCTTATTGAGTTGTTTGAGTTTCTTGTCTATTCTAGATATAATTGACTTGTCAGAAGAATTGTTTGCAAATATTTTCTACCATTCAACAGGTTATCTCTTCACTCTATTGATTATTTCTTTTCCTGTGCATATTTTTAGTATAATGAAGTCCAATTTGTCTATTTTTATTTTAGTTGCCTGTGCTTCTGAGGTCTTAGTTATACTATCTTTGCCTAGACCAATGTGTGGGAGAGATTTCCCTAGGTTTTCTTCCAGTATATTTATAGTTTGGGGTCTTATGTTTAAGTCTTTAATCCATTTTAAGTTGATTTTTATATATAGTGAGGTATACGATCCAGTTTCATTCTTCTATATATAGCTGCCCAATTTTTCCAGCACCATTTATTTAAGAGGATGTCCTTTCCCCAATGTAAGTTCTTGTTGGCTTTGTCACAGATCAGTTGGCTGTAAACATGTGGCTTTATTGTGTGTTCTCTATTCCGTTCCATTGGTCTATGTGTCTATTTTTATGCTAATACCATGCTGTATTGGTTACTATAGCCTGGAAATATATTTTCAAGTCAGGTAGTGTGATGCCCGAAACTTTGTTCTTTTTGCTCAGGCTTTGGTTATTCTGGCTCTTTTTGGTTCCATAGAAATTTTAGGCTTTTTTCCTAATTCTGAGAAAAATGATGTTGGTATTTTGATGGGGATTGCATTGAGTCTGTATATTGCTTTGGGAAATATGGTCATTTTAACAAGATTGATTCTTCTGATCCATGAACACAGTATGTTTTTTCCATTTATTTGTTTCTTCTTCAATTTTTTTCAACAGTATTTTGTAGTTTTCCTTGTAGAGATCTTTTACTTCCTTGGTTAAATTTATTCCTATGTATTTTGAGTTTTTTGTAGCTATTATAAATGGGATTGACTTTTTGATTTGGTTCTCAGCTAGATCATTATTGGTGTATAGAAATGATACTGATTTTTGTACATTGATTTTGTATCCTGCAACTTTACTGAATTCATTTATCAAATCTAAGAGTATTTTGGTGGAGACTTTAGACTTTTCTAGATATAAGATTATATATTCAGCAAAAGGGGTCAGTCTGTCTTCCTCATTTACAATAAGAATGCCTTTAGTTTCTTTCTCTTGCCTGATTGCTCTGGCTAGGACTTCCAGTTCTATGTTGAATAGGAGTGGTGGCAGTGGGAATCCTTGCTTTGTTCCAGTTCTTAGAGGAAAGACTTCAACTTTTTTTCATTTGATATGATGTTAGCTGAGGGGTTTTGTATATGGCTTTTATTTTTTTGAGGTATGTTACTTCTGTGCTAGTTTGTTGAGTGTTTTTATCATGAAGGGATGTTGAATTTTATTAGATGTTTTCTCTGCATCTATTGAGATGATCATATGGTTTTTGTCCTTCATTCTGGTGATGTGATGTATTATGTTTATTGATTTGCATATGTTGAACTATCCTTACATCCTTGGTATAAATCTCACTTGATTGTAGTGTATTATCTTTGATGTGCTGTTGGATTTGGTTTGCTAATATTTTATTGTTTATTTTTGCATTTTTGTTTTGAAGAGTACTGGTCAGGTGTTTTGTAAAATGTTCCTCAACTGGGGTTTATGTTTTTCCCATTATTAGACTGAAGTTACGGGTTTTGGGGTGGAAGACCACAGGGGTAAAGTGCTAGTTTCATCACATCATTTCAAAGGCACATATTATCAACATGACTTATCTCTATTAATGTTGACCTTGATCACCTGGCTGAAGTAGTGCTTGCCAGGTTTCTCCACTGCAAAGTTACTCTTTTTTCCCCCTTTTCTATATGGTACTCTTTGGAAGGAAGTCACTATGTACAGCCCACATTCGAGTAGTGGGGAGTTATGCTTTCCCTACTTGAGGGCAGAATATATCCATAAACTATTCTGAATCCTTTGCATTGCAGATTTGTCTCTTCTGTTTATATTTATTCAATCATATTTATATCAATATGGACTCACAGCTTTCTATGTTATAGTTTAATTACAATCTAAGCTATTTGGTTTGTGTTAGTCGATGATGTTATCCCAGATTTTTCGTTTGGGAGCTCTTTCAGTTGACTCCCGTATCTCTTTGACAGAGCCCTATTATTTTGTGTGTGTGTGTGTGTGTGTGTGTGTGTGTTTGTGTGTAGTATGCATGAGCACCTTTTTACTGTCTGGCACTATGGGGTGCTTCAGGCTTATCTTGTATATTCCCTGAAACATACAATAAGATCACAAAGCTAAGAATGTAAACAGCCCCTCCTGCTCAAGGCAGATTTTTCTGAAATTGAAAATATTCCAGATGATCACAATTTTAGAAACTTCCCTAAAATGTGGCCTCTTCCTCTTCTCTGATAAGTCCAATGAGCATAGGAGATGTTCACTTCCACTCCTACATTCTCACATTGTAAAAATTCCAGACTGTACTGACGGTGCCTTGAAAGTCAAAGTCTCGTAGTGATGAAAGTGTATTGAGAAGTGTTCTAATTTTAGGTGAATCAATATGCTCCTCTATTAATGTGCTACAGCAGCCATTTGCTGAGTAAGTCTCACACTATTCAGAACCTGCTAGGCTTAGAAATCGCATCTGAAAACAGGGTTTATAGCATCCCTACAGGCTGGGCCAGAACTGCACTTCCTGTCTCCTTTACAGACCAAACCACTGTCTGGCGAGCAGGAAACCTACACTAAGTATGGAGCAAAATGGGAAACAAATGTTACCTTTAGCCCCTGTTTGCCTGCACCCTAATGGAAAAGGAGAGTGAGAATTTGGCAAAATAAGGGAGATAGGCACATCTCCAAGAAGGGGACTGGCAGCCATGTGCTTTGTCCTCAGCCAAGTGGCTTTAGGCTTTGGGTTTCTCCATCCCATGAAAGGAGTTTGAAAATGATCTGGTGGTTGTTGAGGTAAATTAATGACTGCTCAAATAAAGTAACATAATTCTTGAAGATAAAAGAACCATAATTTTTCCATTTCTTACATTGACAGCATTAGGTAGGAATTCGTTTTTTGTTTTTTTTTTTCCCCCTATTTTTTCCTCTCTATTCCTCTGGATGTCCTGGAAAAGAAAAGGTTTGGCAAAGTCCTCTCCCGTTAGCCATGCCTTTCTGAGAAATGGCATATCAGGGAAGCTGTTTCTCAAATGGGTTAGCGTCTTTGAAATTCACATTTTTTGTCTATGGGAAAAAGTTTTGAACTGAAGCATTATTAATATCACCTTAAACTCTAAAATTGGCTATGTGGTCAAAAATTTTAAAAACTGTAAGGTAAATATAGTAAAATATAAACTCTGAATAGAAAAAAATGCAATATAATTCATTGGTTAAAGTGTTAAAATTACAATACCTCTGCCACGTTAGTGATTCTTCTCCTTCCTTTCTCAGTTCTCTCCAGGGAGAGAGCTGGCGCGGGGAGGGTGACAGAGGGCACAGGGGGCAGAGCCAGGCCTGCTGCACTGAGACCATCACCAGGCTGAGGGCAGGAGGAAGGGGACACAGATGTGATTCTCCCTGAAACAACCTGTGTTCTCTTCTCTGTTAGGGTGGGTCCCTAAGGTGTGCGCTGCATCCTTGCATGAACCTGACAGGGTAAAAGGCAGCAAGCCCTGTTTCTGGGATGCTGCTGGGACACTGGCTGTCAGGGTCAGGTGCGCCTTCTTCAGGACAAAGGTGGCATCGGGCACTGGGTCAACCTATGCCCCCAATTGCATGCAAAGCACCACTATTCCCCAGGGATCCAGAAACTCCATTCTTAAGTTGTTTACACATCAAATTGAAACCTACTTGTTAAATAAAATAAATAACAAATAAATAAATGTTATTCATTGTGAATCAATTATCTAACTTAAAGACTACTTATAACACGTATATTTTATTTTCAGCCTGACCATGGAAATGCATGTTTCCTAAATCATTTATGGGAAAATGATAACAGATAAATGAAATTATCAGATGTTTGAAGATTTCATTTTTTTCTACACAATATATAATGGCTTCATTTTTATTTTGTCTTTATGAAATACAATGACTGGCTTTTACTGCAGTCCCTTGACAACCACCAAGGCCACTTAGCACAAGCTGTCACCCTGCAACACCCCAGTGCTGAGGCTGCGAAGTCCCCCCTGTGTTTCGCTGACAGCCCCCATGTTCTATCCCAGTCAGTACAAATGAAGCACACGCAGAATACCTGGGGAAGTTGTTTGTACCCTTGTTGACAAGATAGATTACCTATGCTAAGCTTGAAGTATTTAATTATCCATGATTAAATGCAACCCCCCTCTTTGGAACTGGCGTATTTACACCCTTTCAAAATTAAAAGAATATGTATGTGTGTATATAGCAGCATCACAGAGAAGAATAATAATACAAGAAGGAAAGCCAGTGGAATACATATGAGTTATATATTTAATAGTAAATATTGAGTCCTCTGTTTAGAAAACTTAATATACAAATTATTTTCTATTGAAAATGGCAACTTGGGTTCAGAATGTACCTACTCCAATGGTTACATTTTTCAGATGTCAGTGTGGAGACACCAGCTTAAATCTATTATGTACTATATAGTTTAGAATGTGGTTAGGTATTTAATGTTTCATGATAGTTCATTCGGTTTTATCAGTTACAGAATGTTTTCTGAAAATGTTCAGCCACTATAATGATTTTAAAATTCTGAAATTAGATCAGAATCAAAATTTCAAATTGTGTATTAACTAGTAGTATGACATGCTAATAATGGCATGAAAGATAAAGAAGTGTTCTGAAAAGTGAAAGATAAAATATTGGCTCTCCCTTAAACTAGAATTTTAAATCAAACAAATTGACTTGTGTCTAACGCAACGAAGGGACTATCTTTGTTTAGAAATACACAGTATATAGAGAGAAAGTAGAATACCAAAGAGAAAAGAATATTAGCCTCATACGGAGCAGATATATATATGTACATACATATACACATTCATTATGTATGTTAATGTATATATTCCCTAAGTTTGGCTTCTGCTTTCAAAACGTGCGCTCTGTAGCATTTCTGATAACTTGGCAGGGAGGCAGCACGGTGCACAGGACGGGCTGAGGGATGGAGGTCACCGCTGCCGCTCCGACCCCCTGGCCTCGGGCTTCAGGAAAGCAGCGCTGTTGCCGCGATCTCAGCCTGGCACCGAGGGAGTGCGTCACGCCAGCTCCTGCTCAGCTCACAGGGAGCAGGTGAAGCTCTGAGTGAGTTCGACCTCTTCTTATTCATCGTGTGTGTCCACACTCAGAGGTTATAACAAGTAGGTGAACGTGGCGGAGGGGGCTCGCGTTCCTGTGTATAATCTGAATCTGTGCTTAGGAAAGTCTCCGCTGTCACATCAGAAGAAACGGTGTGTTTGCTGGAACTGGCGGTGCAGACGAACTGTGCGGGGCGGTGCAGAGGGCGGTGGGTTCTCAGTGGGCGCGCGGACGAGAACGCGCACCTGAGAGGGAGGATGCTCGACGGCGCCACAAACCGGGTCTTCAAGAGTCAGCCAGGATTGCTTTTGCTGCGAGAAACTACTCACCACAGTGCAGATGTTATGTTTAGCGTTTGGTAAGTTAGGTTCTTAACTGGGGTGGTGGGGGCTTGTGAACTTGGATGAGAAAAAGTATGTCTTCAGTTTTACTAACTTCTCGTTGAAATTTAGCACTTTTTTCCGATAAGGATATAAATCAAAAACATGGTAGCTTTGACATACCAATAAAACCACACAATTTTTAAACATTTTAGTGTTTATATAAAGTTATTACAGATATGTCAAAATATTGTTTTGCTCATTACTGTGATTATGGTATTTATTAAGTGGTTTTAATTAAATCATGGTGATTAGTAATCCCATTAATAGATCTTATTTAATGTGGTTAATAAATAAGCACTTTTAAAATTGTATTTTAATATAATTTGCTTCTTTTTTAAGTGGATATATTTTAGTCATTCTTCTGAGACAGGTTCAGGAACGCACATTGCCAAAGGAGAACAGGCGAAGTCTACAGACTTCTGTCAATGTGGAGCTTTTAGTGGCAGGGCAGAAAGTGCTGCCCTCCTTGTTGAGTCTTTTCTCTCTCTCTCCCTTTTTTTTAGAGACAGGGTCTTGCTCCATCACCCAGGCTGGAATGCAGTGTTGTCATCGTAGCTCACAGCAACCTCAAACTCCACGCCGCAAGCAATAATCCTCCTGCCTGAGCCTCTGGAGTAGCTGGGGCTATAGGGGCACACCACCACACCAAGCTATTTTTTTTTCTTTTTTGTAGAGATGGGGTCTCACTATATTGCCCAGGCTAGTCGCGAGCCTCTGGCCTCAAGTGATCCTCCCACCTTGGCCTCCCAAAGTGCTGGGATTACAGGCATGAGCCACCGCGCTGGTCCTAATTCAGTTTCTTGCAACATCTGAGGAGATTATCCCAAGGAGGCGGTAGTAGAGGTGGAAATGGGACAGGAAAAGAAGGCATTCCACACAGCAGGGACCACATGCTGCTGCCTGACATCCTGGGGAGCTTGGCAGGCCCTCTGAGGGCTCTGGCTGACAAGCTCGTACAGGAAGGTGGTGAGCTGGGCGTTGGGGCTGGCAGAGCGAGGAAGGGTGACTCACCCAGCTTGACGTGGGCGAGGGGAGCCTCCGCTTCAGACTGTGTGCCCTGGCACAGTCAGTGCTGGCCACGCTGGGTCGGAGCCCAGACCCTTGTGTCCCAGGCAACTGCAAACACCCCTAACTCCCCACTCAGACAATGCTCAACCTTGATAAAGGACAGGTAGCTAAAATGATTGTAATTGAAATTACTGCCATCACAGCAGAACGCTGGCATGAAGTGTGATTTATTTTGATGTGGAGAAAATAAACAGGCACCACTTTGGCATTCAAGTTTGTGAAGGATCAACCACGGCAGTTACATTACTTTTTACTATAACATTAACATTGTCATTATCACTCTGTGAAATGTTGTGAATATTATTTCAAGTCTTGAATTTTGAGGGGAGTGATGAGGCTTATTCTTTTTATAGTTTTTGTAAACTATGCTCTGATTTGCAAGACTTTTTTGGACTATTTTGTATCAGGAGACATTTTATAATAAGTAATAAAAATGACTTTTAAATGTGATTTTATAAATATCAACTTGGATCTTTCATTAGCACATGTTTGTAATGTGTGTGCTATAGAACGTACCGGACATTGTGTGACGCAACAGAGCCAGGGCGTGGGCGCGGGGCACAGGTGCCAGCCCCACGTGCCGGGTGGCGAGGAAAGGCTCCCTGGGGAACCGCAGTTTTTTGTTCCAGGGCAGGAATACCGAGAAAGGGCTAATCCCGCAACAGCCAGAAGAGAGACCCAAAGGCAGAGGCTCCTGGGAATCAGCGAATTAGCGGGGTCCGAGCAAGGCCTGGCCCTGTGAGCACGCTGGGTACAAAGCAAGGGAGCGGAGGAGTGGCCACGGAGAGACGCTGGCCTTGCTAGGCGACGGGACCGCTGGGAGGGAGGCGGTTTTCATTTGGTGGCGATCGCTTCAATGCTGTTTCCGGAATGGGGGAGAGGAAGGAGACTGGATGCAGAGTGGACAGTAGGCGGCGCCAGTTCAAGTTCACGATGACAGAGGCTTGAGCCCTGGTGGTGACACAGCGAGAAGGAGGATGGGACAGTTAAGGCAGACATTCCCTAGGGCGCTGTCACGGGGCTGGGGAAGGAATGAATTTGGAGACGGCAAGAGTAATCGTGTCATTGACTGCGCAAACCAGAACACTTTCGAAATAAAACGCGGTGTAAATAGGGACAGGTATAGCCAAGACTGAGGAGGCCAGAGGTTCCCGCTTCACTAAGTACACAGACGGCGTGCGCTCGGAGGAGCGTGGCAGAGCCTGCGGCAGGGGGGTCTGAGAGGAGAAATCAGCTGCTCCCTTGCAGATGTCAGAGCTGAGAGGCTTAACATTTTTTTGTGTTAAAGCACCGGAACCTAAGGAGTTAGAAGCCAAAACGCACATTAAAATAACATGCATTACCAAGTTTTGCTATAATTTTGCTTATTAATTTTCTAAAACAATTGATCAGCACTTTATAATTTTATATTCCAAATTTACTGAAAAAAAATCAGTGAACCAATTTATTTCCTAAGAGGTTTTGTTAAGAAACTGATGTTATTATTAGATATGTCAAAACATATTTCCCTTACACTATTCTATTTCTTTGTAATTTGGTTTACGCAGGCCTGGCTCATCACTTCCAAATCGCAATAACGAGAGCAAAGTAGGATGACTCTTAAGATTGCATTTTCTTTTTTTCTGAGATGCCTATGATATTTGTAAACCTTGTCAACAGTAGCATTTATCTTTTGAAGATATTAGGTATCACATTGAGAAAAATGTGTCCAATCAAAGAAATAAATTATTCTTGGCTTAATACACTGTCCTATACCTCGGATACACAAATTCTAGATGAATACCGCATGATGTCCCATGGTAATAGCTTGCACATGGGGGATGTACAACCCAGCGACACACAAAATGATTATGTGTTGCAAGAAATATACATATAGTCATTCTAAAACATCTTTTAATATATTTCTGTGCATGTTTCATTATTAACATAATATACTGATACAGTGGTACATATATGTAGATATGTAAACATATATGTGTATATATGTGTGTGTCTGTATACTCTCCTATAGTTCCAATGATGGTAGAATATATTTGCACCTTCTTGGACTTTCATACTTTGCCCGGAGTCTAGCAAGACAGGCACCTAATATTTGTCTGGCTCTATGCTTCCTGGAACTCTCTAGGTTTCCTGTTCACCTGAGGAAAAGTCACAAACCTGACTGGCCAATAGTTTGTCACATGACTTTAAATGAATCACTTCAGCTTTTTAAATCTCAGTCTCCTTATCTATGAAACTAGAAAATTGGAATTAATATCTTGTTCAATTAAATCGTGAATGAATTCAATTAAATCGTGAGTGCAGGAATGAAAGGTCTTATTTAGATATCATGGCATTCATTTCATTGTCAGATACTCATTTCTATTCATAATTCCCCGGACTAGACATAAGAAATCTTGATTTCATCTTTAAAGATATCACAACGTAAGATCGGACCTTTTATACTTTCTTTGCACATATTTTAACAATAAATTATAAACTCTACCAGCAAACAGAGTAATACATACACAGGGAAAAAGGAAGTCATCAAAGGCACACTCTGGTAAAGTTATTTTCTTTTTACAATATTTATGGGAGGGGTGGCAACAATAATTTTACCTAATTCATTAGAAGTTTAGCTTCACAGAGAGGATAATCATTTTTCAAAAAACACTGGAAAATTTTACTGAATGGATTTTGAATTTAATGTTGGGGAAATCTCAGAAACTATATATTTACATACCTTCTGGGATTCCTCCTAAATTAAAAGATTTTGAAAAATAATTAGAAATGTAATATATACAACCTCATCTTGTCTTACAGCATCTAAACTAATATATCAAGTAGATGAATAAAGCTCTGGAACCATAAATTTTAATAGAGTAAGTCTTCACTAAAACAATAATGTCTACCAAAAATATATTTATAAGGTTTGATTGCTATTATATTTCCATAATATGATTTATGAAATCTTAATCAAGTACATACTTCATAACATGGTTATAAAACTAACTAGGGAGGCATTACTCTATTTTATGGAAAATAAAGTAATTTAGATGAACTTTCACATCAAATGTCATAATTCTTCATGTTATTTGTTTAAAATGCCATCTTCCTGTCACTGTGATTTGTTAAAAATGCTATATTCCTGTGTCCAGTAAATCTGCACACCTATATTTCATTGCCAAGTATCGTCACTTGAAAACGATCTCTAAGGACCACTTTCCATTGAAAAATATCCTCCTCATATTTACTGCATAATATTTGTGACATGTAAGTAACTCTTGATAAAATCAGTGTGTTTCCAGATGGCATCTACAGAGCATCTAATCCAGGTAAAACTTGTAAAATGCTTTCTATCACTCATCCGATCATCATCATCATCATCATCTATTGTGCAAAAACCATGGTTGTTTCTCTAGTTATCTCAGTACCTGAAATCTTTGTATGCTGGTGGACATTTCCCCTTTACCAAGATCTTTAATTGACTTTGTCCTATGAAGTCATTCAGAACCGTCCCAGCAGAGACAAATTCCTAGGACATGGGAAGAGAGAACATGGGATACTGTACAGCAAGGTTGCTAGAATGGGATGAGCCAGAAAAGTTGGGTCCAGTACACAACTATCTGTTAGTTTGCAGTTAGTTCAAAAGGAAACGTTCACAAAGCTTAAAACTAGTTATTCTTGATAAGAGGTGATTTTCAGATCAGATAATAAATTCCTTTACATAGAAAGCAAATTAAGAAATTGAGCACCCTGTGCAGAGAAGAAAGCAAACATCACAAATTCTGCTCAGGGCTCATAAACCGTGCCCTGCCTGTCAATCCTAGGGTGCCCGAAGGCCCTCCAAATTCTTCCCCACTGATGCAAGGAGTCTTTATGGAAGAATAGAGATCTGAGGCTACAAAGAATCATAAGAAATAGCTGTTTCGTGGAACCAAGCTCAAGTCTTTGAGTTTCTAGAAAATATGTCTTATTCTTTGCAAAGTGCTTTCAGGCCAGTGGGACCGATTGGATGACTTCTGCAGGGCGTTCCTATTAGTACTGCTCCTAAATTTGGTTCTCTGATTTAGAAGATTTTGAAGATTGTCTGAGCTACCTAGTATCCTTTAATAAATCCCTTTTCTGCTTAACTCCATTAGATTACTCCATTTGTAGGACAGCTGTGACTGATGGGAGGCCAATACAGATGTGATGTGGAGGCTGAACACTTTCCTCAAGACAGCTGGAACCAGGTCACTAGACGCCTCTGCTGGGGAGCAGCAAAATGAGTGGATGAAGCCCTTACAAACCCCTTAATTGCCATCACTGGCAGGAGGCAGGCCAGGCACATGAACTGAAGTCCATGTTCTCCTGTGGAAGGAGAGATGGAAGCACTGAGGCGCGGGGACATTGCTAAGACGTGGTGGTCGGCGGGTCAGTGCACTGGCAGCATGCGGCTCTCCCCAGCAGCCATGCTGGCCGCCTTTCCGTGGCCAGTCCAGCCTCACCTATTTTGGAGGTATTATTGACAATGAGATAAGAATAAGCTCAGTTTCTGTTTACCCTGGATATGCGAGGTGCTGTGGTCAGATGATGCCAACAGTACGAGGAGGAAGTTGTACCTGGGTCATCACCACCAAGGTCTGCACCAGAGGTCCCGAGCGGAGAGGAATGACCGTCACGTCCAGAGGGTATGGAGCTCAGAGACTCACTGAAGTGCAGAGCACGAGGAGGCATTCAAAAGGGAAACTGTGCGTGTGGCAGGAGCATCCTCCCTCCAAGAATGGAGAGGTGACGCTATATGAAAAAAGGCCAACAGTGGAGTCCGAGGTTCCCACACCCGTGGGAAGCTTTCAGGACAGCCGCTCTTCCTGGATCAGGGACTGAAGGGCTCTGCTTAAGGAAACTGATTACCAGCCCCCCACACTAAGCCAGAGGACTCCCACGCCCTGATATTTAAGTATGAAAAATTAGGATTTATGTTTATTCCCCAGCAGAGTACAATTTGGCTAAGGGTTACCTTTGCACAGGACTCAAGTTCAGGGCACCCTCAATTTTATTTCAGTGCTAGATTTACGTAGAGACTGTTGTCAGATATGCACGGCTAAGAAAGATGGGGAGAAATGCATACGTTTCTCTCTGCGGTTTGAGAGACTCGGTCAGGGTAACCCCAGGGCTTACCGCCTTTCAGTAAACAGTAATCATAATGATAATCACAATCGTCATAAAAACAAATGTTTTTGAGAACTTGTTCCGTGCCAAGCATAGTTTAAGGTGTGTTATATGGCAAAGGTCTTTAATATTGATAGAAATTTTATAATGCAGTGTCCATATTTGTCTCCCACTTGTCAGAAGAACTGAGAGACAAGGTGTGCCTGGGCCACGATGGCGGGCATTCCCACGCGGGCTCCTCTGCCCCAGAGCCCGGATCTCACTCGGGCACTATGAGCTCCGTCAGTTTTGGGGGCACGGTAACGGAGGTAGGTTCTTTAGAAGTGCTCCTGCAGTTGGATAATGTACTTATGTGGGAAGGGATTTCTCAGGTGCTAGGCTACTTGTGAGGACAGGATTAAAACGCTCCCCTGACAAATGTTGCAATTGTGGGACACATGGTTTCTGAATAGGGAGTGATCACAGACTGAAAACATAGTTTTGCCCTTCATCATAGTGACTCTCTTAAAACTTTAAAAAGGTAAAGAGACACAGTGTAGCTGGTGATCATCCATGGAAGTCAGGCATCCGCCATAAGACATGACCTCCAAACAGTACGGCCTACACCGGCCCCCTACCCACGGGTGTGTGTGCAGGGGTGTCCTGGGAGGTCCAGGACCGAAAGAGACCAGAGACCACTGACTGCTGTCCTCACCTGGAGTGAAGTGGGACCAGGCAGGGAGGGGTCCTACTCCATGCAGAGGGTCGGCTGGTCAGTGCTCTCGGCCGAGGTGTTGCTGAGTCTAAGGGCTCTTCCATTGTGGGTGCTGGTGCCGGTTTGGAACTGTGAGCATTATGTAATCAAGGCAAGGTTAGGAAGTAGAAACCCTTGGCATTTGTAGTTCATTTTTCTGGCTATAGAGTTTTCTATTAATATTACATGTATAAAATAAAGGTATTAGTGTGAAGCCAGCTAACGGGGATAGAGCTAAGTCGGTGCTTTGCGTACATTTTCACTTGAGGAGTAGACCCTCCCTCCTCGCACCCACAGGAATGACAGCAGCTCCATTAAATGAGCATTTTAGCCCCCACGTGCATCAGGCTGGACCACGGAGAAGCAGGTACTTGGTGCGGTGGCTTCACCTGGGACAGAAGACACCAAGTCTAGCAAGAGAGTGAGGCCACCTGGGACAGAAAAGAGGTTGGCTTCCAAACATGGCTGCATCCACGACAGTGCTGACAGCCTGGAGCTTCACCAAGAACACGTGCTGTGCCTGCATGCAGTTGACACGCCCTTGGGGAGAGGGCGTGAGGATCCATGTGGAAGCTCTGAAGTGCAAGGAGGGGGGGCTGCAAGAGGGGAGCACACGTCTCTACATGCACTGGCCCCTGTTCAAGAAGTATGAGAAGTAATCAGCTTTAATGAGTTGTAGAAACAATTGATTTTGCCACAGAAATATTTCATTATGTATGTGGGGGGAAACACACACTAAAGCTAATTAGTGACTGTAAATCTTTTCTCCCTTCTGGCTCCAATTTTACCCTTAAAGCAGTACTTCTTCCTAAATTATTTATCTATTCTTTCACTATACCAGCATTGGAGTATCTTTATAATATCCATTCATAGTCATGTAATATTCATGTACATTTCATTATCCAGATTATGAATGATAAATAAGAATGTAAAAGAGTCAAATCAAATCATGTCTGTTACCCTTTAACCGTGGTGAGCAATAAACCTCGAGCCGGCCATGACTCAGAGAAGCCAGGTGGAGGGAACACCTGCTGGCGCTGGTTTGCCAGGCGGTAGTGGTTCTGACAGTCTTCTCTGTACCCTCTGCTGAGAACACTTAGCTGCAGAAATGACAACCTGGGGCATGAATTTCATACTATTCCAACAATTATTGTTTTTTTTAAAGATGTAGCATTAGAATAAATGCAAAGTGTCAAGACAGATTTGTCCGATGAGCGTGAGCTGGAGAACTAAGTCTCGGGTCTTAGTGTCTCAATGTCCTTGGCGGTTAACTTTCCCTCATGAAAGTTCTGAGTCGCATCCCTCTCTGCCTTTGCTTCTATGCACTGACTGCCACAAAGTTCAAGGCCCAACTCTTGATCAATTGTGATACTTTCAGAAATACATGGCTTATTTTGGATATTATTTTCATCCCTGGTCCTAATTTATTCTACCTTTATTTTGCCTTTAGGGTCATGTCTTTACCTCTTTTTCAGTGATGTATAGCATGGATGTTAAATCTCTTCCCTGTTATCTTTTGGCATAAATTGAAAGAGTAAGTTAAGAATGAGCAAAAACAAATGAAAGAATCAAATACATAAGTTTAAAAAGTAAATAAATATATTTTATTTCAAAGTATTTTCTCTCAGATGCCTTCAAACCATTATGGTTTGCCAGCTGCTTACTCAAAATCCCTTAAAGCCATGACTGTCCCTGAGACACTCCAGCCTTGCTCATGGAGCTTCACCCTGGCTGGCTGTAGTGTCTTCATTTTTGGAAGCATTCAGGGAAAACGCTCTTGTAGTTCTTAACTTAGCTACTCCTCAGTAGGATAGGGCGGCTACTTTTCAATTCAACTCCCTGGTCTTTTGGGTCTAGAGCAGTTTTGTGATTGATAGCAGTGGGTCTAAATGCAACCCCGGCCTTTTCTTAGGGCCTCCAATGGTCAGATGATGAGCGTCACAGAGACCCGAATGCAGAGCACGCTCCTCACACTGCAAGGTGAGACAGATTCAAAGAACTATTTCACAGCAATGCCTTGTTTCCATCTTTTCTTTCTGCAAAGCTGTTCAGAAAGCCTTACCTTTTTCTTGGGCACTGCCTGGAAACCTCATATTTCAAAACAATGATTCTATTGTTAAAATACATGTGTATTTATTTGAAGTTCCCATAGTTTACTTTAAACTATAAATTTAAACAAATGACACAATTAGTATCAGCAAGTCATAAATATATTTATATTATCTCTGGTTGAAAATTAGCATATCTACTTTGATAATATCATAACCAGCATATTCTAGGGGTCTGTGAAGCAGGAAAATGATCACTGATTGCCCTCCATAGGAGTAGTCAGTTCTATTTTGAAGCAATTATTGACAAGCTGTCAACTTAGACGATGCTTACAGTAAATAATCTTCACTCCATAAGATGAGGTACTATTCCTTAATATAAAAAGTTGGGGAGGTCAGGAAACATTTCCAAGTACTTTATTTTGGTTAGACAGATAGCATGTGTGATGAACACTTTCATCTATAAACCAAATACATTAGGTCTCTGTAATTTCCACTGCCCATACTTCACATTTTCTTCACATATAAGCAGTAAGATTTGTGAGACAATGTGATATTAGGGTTAGGAAGCAAGAAAACAAGATTTTCTATAATAACTATTTGCTGTTCCAGCCAGACTCCCATAGGACAACTCCTGGGCTAGGAAAAGCAAAGCAGATTTGATTGCGCAGGCTAATTCAGGTAAGATACTTAACTTTCCGAACTTTCCGAACACCTGCTTTCCAAACAGGTGTTTGGAGAGCCAGCAAGTCTGGACACTTCTAGGAGAGGACTTACATTGTAGGAATGAAGAGAACTTCAGATTTTCCCCAAATTACGAGGCTCCTAGGTTCCTATGTTTGAATTTCAAAGGCTGATAAGCACTGCCAGGCGGCACCAAGTAGCAGCCTCTTTAGTGCAGGACCTGCCCCTCCTCTGGCGAACGATAGAGCCGTGGGGTGGCAGGGAGCCTGGGAAGCACTGCTGTTTGTGCAGCTGACCTGTGGGGAGCCCACAGTCTCAGGGTGACGTGGGTGTCTACGAGGCCGCCAAGACTGACAATGGGCATCTCAAGTGAGATTTCCATTCAGTCCCGTATATGCTGAACTTTCTTTTAGGGCCTGATGAAGAAATGTGTGGGAGATATATTTCTGGGAGTAGATGCTCTTTAAGTCCTGAAGAATATTCTGGAATAGAACCCTCATGTGAGGAGAAGGAGCTACACACAGGGAAGGGAAAGAACGATGGCTGGAGACACAGATCATTTACCATTTTGTAAGTACTTGTGACAGTCCATGTAAGGCTAGTGGGACAAATGAAGGATCTCAAGGCAGATTGGAAGGCTCTGAAGGACTATGATAAGGTTATTTCTTTGGAATATAGATGTTGGTAGCTAAATCGAAAAGCAAAAGTTTCAACCTAAAGAAGGCAGAGTTGTGGAATTCGCGAGATCATCTGCATTCTCAATCTAAGGCTTTCGCCCTCTAACAGGAAACGTGAAGATGGCCAACCATTTGGTGTGATTTATCATGTAGATGTTCCAGCCGACATGTGGCTCCAGCTGCCACTCGGTATGCCCGTGCATGGGACATTTCCATGGTAACCTTAGGTAAATGACATC
Source organism: Propithecus coquereli (assembly GCF_000956105.1). Lineage (NCBI taxonomy): Eukaryota > Metazoa > Chordata > Mammalia > Primates > Indriidae > Propithecus > Propithecus coquereli. Next base: position 9,637,477 of record NW_012153174.1, read on the forward strand.
ACAGAGCGGTGTGGGCATCCTGGGCCTGCCTCCTGGACAAGCTGCCTTGAGAGAACTTCAGGTATGTTTCCCTGCACTCAGTGGGTCAAGCGGACGCTGCAGGAAAATCTTCAGAAAAATCTCAAAAATAGAGCACAAACCTGATGATGGTTCCACTTCAGACAGCCATGCCGCTCAGTGAGTGTAGGACCCCTGGTGTCATCCCTTCCTGGCACGGAAGGCTGAAGCACAAATGCCAGTCTGCCAAATTGTTCGAGGCATTGAAAGATCTTTTATTGCTGTTTTCTGCTCTTTAAAATAGTACTACACTAGTGTAACTAGCAAATCTGCAATGAAAGATATTGGTCGTTCTCCCAATCATGACGCGTTGGTGGCAAAGAAAAGGCCTAGGAGAGAGAGACCTTAAAGCCTCTCGCTCAAACAGCACAATATGCACGTGCTGCAGCAAAACTCAGGTTTACAGCCTGCTCGTGCAGCAGAAGTTAAATTGAAGTGCCAAATACTAAATGCGGATGAGGCTGCAAGATGCGGGGCTAGAGAGTGGGATGTGGGTAGTGAGGAAATCCAGGAAAGAAAAAGGCACTCGATCTAAAAAGCTGGACGGACTCCATCCACGCGGACTGAAGCCAGTTACGCCAGAGCTTCCTGCTGGCGAGCTGAGACCACAGCCGTGGTGTGAGAGTGACGCCCACTGCAGCCCCAGGGGAAGGCTGGACGCCCCAGACTCAGCCCGGCCTCCAGGGCCGACCCAGCGCCCTCTCTGGATTGCGGCTTCCTCAGCGCTCCAGGCCACGTGAAGTGCTTAAGAAGATGCTTTGGTAAAGAATCTCTGTGTTCAAATCCTGACCTTAGTATACTACTTGCATCTTGTGATCTCTGAAAGGTTAAACTTTCCGTTTCTTATCTGTGATGTGGGGATAAGGTGGGTGCCTATGTCAGAGAGTTAAACACAGGTAAGTCACTGAGAGAGTGCTGGCCCGCTGTCCTTAGCGCTGTGAGTCAGGAGACCCAGCCCACCAATCCAGGAACCAGCTCTGCACTAGAAAGAGTCAGGCAGGAGGCTACCAGACAGGTCCCCGGACATTCACTGAGTAAAGGAGCAGAAGGAAACAAAAGCCACCCCCTCAGCAAGAGTCTGAAAACACCAATCCCAAAACACATGAAAGTAAGAACTATTGCCAAAAAAGACAGTTAGCAAAATCCACATCGGGCACATGCAAACAGTCCAGGAAAAACTGTTCAATGGTTAGTTTGAGAAGGACTTAAAATAAGCATATCTAAAATGTCAAAGAGACTAATCTGGAAATGGTATCTATCAAAAAACAAAGAACTGTGACCCTAAAAATGGACAGAAATAAAACAAACCAAAAAGATCTTTGTAAGAAATAATTAGAAATCTTTGATATGAAAAATTTAGTCATGAGAATTAAAAAAATAATAATAACCAGTACATAAATCGAAACTCTGTACTGATCGTAGTTAAAGAAAGAAATTGGAGTGTTGCAAATACGAATGAGGCATTCACCCACAATGCAACAAAGAAATGCAGACATGAGTACATTATAGGGCTGTTAAGAAGCACAAAATAAATTGAGACACTCCAGTTTGCATCTGCTCAGAGAGCCAGCTGAAGAACATGAGAGGGGCATAGTTGAGATTTTCCTAGAAATGAAAATGCCTTCCAATAAAATACAAAAGAAAAATACAGACTTTCTGATTTCCAAGAGATAAACACTTACTAGCCCAAGCCTAGGAATATGGCAGTGAAAATACAGAATATAAAAAATGAAGAGAAAAATAAAAGGCAACAGAGGGAACATTTAGAGTATAAAGGTCTGAAAGCAGGTTACTCACCCGCTATGTAGCTGCCAGAAGACAAAGGATTATCTTCCAAAGGTGCAGAGAAAAACCAATAAACTTAGCAATTTATCCCAAACAAGCCATCACACAGGAGTGAGGGAAAAACAGAGATATTTACAGACAGTGACAAAGATATTTCACCACCCTCGGGCACTAAATAACAGCAATATATCCAAGCAAGAAGGAAAGTACTTCAGAGCAAAGGCATGAGAGAAAGGAAACCATGAAAAGCACAGATACTGATAAAATGTCAACACGCATTTATTACAGATTCTGCTGTAAGTACAATAATTAATGTTAAAAAGTTAAATCCCCCCCAAAATTTCCAAGCCACATTAAGATGGAGGGAGTTGGTGCTTGATGAATATCTTAAGTATGTGGTTAAACTTTCAGTTCCATACGTGCTGTGGAAAAACAGAACACTGTATACCTGCAACTTGTTTCAAAAAGATGTAAAGTATTTGTAAAATTCAGATATAACCACTAACGGAGAGCAGTACATCAGATAACTCCGCAGCATGGCCCTGACTCCCAGAGTCTGAACGGTGGCTCTGTCACCTACACGTTTGATGAGGGAGGCCAGGCACATTTCTGGCCCTCAGTTACCCCATCTTTAAAATGGGGATTATATTAGTGCTCTCCTCATGGACCTGATGTGCGGATGGACTGCGTCAGTGCCTGTGAAGCTGTCCTGGCTGTGCTGTGTGTGTCCCTGTCTTCCGGTTCAGCGACTCCCTCTGCGGACGTGTCCGTCCTGCCGTGACTCATCCACCGCATCTTCTATTTCAATGGCTGTGCTTTTCATTCCGAAAGGTACAGTTTGTTCTTTCATAAAAATCAGTGTGTATCTTCTAATAGTCTAATATCGAGTCTTTTCTTTAAGGATTAAAGGTACTTCATCTTCATAACCACTTTACGCATTTATTTTACGTTCCTGTTTACATTGTTGCTTAAGCAGTTTGGTCCCTGCAATGCTAATATTTCTATTTGTTCTATTTTGCCAATTTGGGTGGGTTGTTTTTCCCATGAGTTTGTAATATTTAAATGCAAACTCATCTTAAATACATGTGCTGGTAGGAGGGGGGAATTTCTTGTATGAAGATTCCCAGAGATACTGCTGACATGATACCAGGTTTTCCATTAACTGCTTAAATTGGAGTTTCTCCTACACGGTAGTCATTGAGAATTTGCATCCCATCCAAAGTTAAGCCCAAGGTTAGGATTGTTATATATGAGAAGTTTTCCCCCGCATATTGTTCAGCAGAGACAAGCTGCTTCTTCACCTTCCTGGGCCAGTGGCTGGAGGTGTTGGTCCCTCTCGGGGTTGCAGCTCAAAGCGAGAGTTTTAATTCCAACTCTCCACTTTTCTCAAGCCACAGACCTTATCCCTTAAGTTTCTCTACAGGCACTTAAACCAAATTCCTAGCGACTGCAGGTCGGGTGGCACTGCCCACCCCAGCCCGGGCTGCGATAGCACTGTCTCCCGTGCCCGCTACTCCAGCCCTTAGCCCTTCCCTCGCCTGTGCTCAAGCCTTCCTCCATGTCTGGAAGGGCGGCTTTCATGCTCATCGCTGGAACTGTGACTTTGTCATTAAAGTTTTATCAACCAAGATATTATGAATCCTCACATTAAATTTGAATATAGTTTTTGTAGTGTATTTATGTTAACTTTCTGGGCGAAACTCTTAACACTGTGATCCAACACACCTTTCTCTAATAGCACTTAATATAGTTTCAGTTGCTGCATTTCGTAAGGGCCTCTTGCTTACTGAAGTTAAAATTTTAATATCATCAATACTTCTGTCACAAATTTTGTCTGAACCTTTTAATTGCCTTCAGAAGCAAAAAAAAATTCTACTTTGTCAAATAATTCTATTTGGACCTGTAGTCGCACAGTTAGAATTTCAAAGGGAAGGCTTTGCTTCTGTGTATTTGTGCTCTAATTTGGAAACAACGCCACACGCGTGGCCCAATGGAAGAGGAGGGGAGAGAAAGGGAAGGGTACTACATAATCATAACATTATTCATGTAGAAACGTTCAGTTTTTGAAATGTGTCGGCTCCTCAAAAAATTAATATAAGTCAAAGTATGTGATTAGTGACCTATATATTACATGCAAAAACATCTGAAGTTCTCTACCCGTGTGGTTTAAACATGTCATTTGGTGTGCCAGTGATACAGGTCTAAGTTGTCTATCAATTGACTTGTCCAGTGATTGTTTCATGAGATTTGATGTACGTGAAGTTTACGCTGTATTTTCATAGCATTATCCACAGAGAGTTTTAAGAATCATGTTTATCTATCTTCAAATATTTTCCCCACAAAAAAGTAAATGTTCTGAAATTAGTTGAAAACTTCTTAATACAACAACTTTTGATAAGAAACCACATGTTGTGTAAGCCATGTTTGTCTACCAGGACACCATCCCTTTGCAAATGAGTCTGCGTGTTTGGAATGGAGAATGTGTGATAAGTTGGCCTGGTTCTTTACCACACGGGGTACTCAGCCTTTACCTTCTAACCTCGGGGTTCTTCCTGCTAGAGGTGGAGAATCCTTCCAACTCCACAAGACTTGCTTTGGCTAAATGGATGTTGGCAGAAGCAATATAAGCAGAAGCTTGAAATGTACCTGAAATGTTCTGCCATTGCCAGGAGAACATCCCGCCCCACTAGCCCACTGGTCCTGCAGGTCCACGAAAGCAAAGGCACTTCCTGGACCAGCCTGCAGCTCCAAGTCAGGCCAGACAGGCTCATCTGCAGACGCCCGGACCAAAATAAATAATTATCACTTTAAAACATAAAGTTATGGGCTGGTTTGTTATCCAACATTGTATTGTCAATAATTAAAATATGCCAAAAAATTCCTAATAATTTTGATTTTGACAGTTAATTGAATGTATGTACCTAATATATATTTTTATTAATTTTCGACAACAAAAAAGTTAACTTTCTATGAGATCTTGTTTTACTATTTAATTAATGCAGAATAGGGTACTGAAGATAATATGCCCTGAAATTAGACAGACCAGATAATATCTAATTTTAAAAGCCATGATAAATCTTGAAATAGTTGAGTACAAATTTATTCTAGCAATGGTAGATTAAATAATTCAGACCTACCCTGTACTAAAGACAATGAAAAATGCTATGTGAAATTCACAAAAACTTATTGAATACTTTTTAAAGCTTCCCAGATGCTAACGCTAGTAAGATATTATGAGGCCAAAATCTATAGAAAGAGAGATCCCTGAGTTTTAAAACCAGTGTTCAAAACTGCTTTTGTCCTGAAAGTATTTGGGAATCCAGAAAAAAACAGATGAAACTTTTCAATAAATGGGTATCCGTATGGATGAAAAAGAAAATCAATACCTCATATCATATGCATAAAATCGCTTTTCACTAAATGTGACAATCTGAAAGGTAAAATTAATATGGGAGAATATATATTCAGCAGCAAATAAATGACCAAGGACCGATGGTACGAAATAAAAGATGATCACATGTACCACATTGGAAAGCAAAATTTTTATTATCTAATAATCTTATACACAAAACCTGTGGCCCAATAATTTTAATCTTGGGTATATGTCAGAGAGAAACAAATGCCAAAGAGAAACAGATTTTATATATTGCTGCATATAATTTTTGCAAAAGGTAGAAGCTTAAAACAACACATGTTGATTATCTCATGTGGTTTCTTATGGTCAGGAATCTGGGAGAAATTTTGGGGCATTGTTCTGGCTCAAGGGGTCCCGGGATGCTACAGTCCTGCTTTAAGGGAAGGGCTGCAGTCATCTCGAGGCTCCATGGAAAACCTGCCTCCAAAGCCCTTCGCATATTCACTTGGGGGCTTCAGGTCTTCAGCAGCTCTTGCCCAGAGCCCTCGGTTCCCTGCTACGAAGGCCTCCCCATGGACTTGGTTACAACGCGGCAGCTGGCTTTTCCCAGAGCAAGAAATCCGAGAAAGACAGACAGACAGAGAAGCAGAGTGAAACCAAGAAGCAGGGAGACAGAGACAGGCAGGGAGAGACAGAGCAGGTGAGCTAGCAAGCCAGTGCCCCAGACGGAGCTGTGGACCTTTATAACCTGACCTGTGATGTGCCATCCCGTCACTTGTGCCTTTTGCTAACAGCCACACAAACCAGCCCTGCTTGAAGGTGAGAGGGGACGACAGCTAACACAAGGGTGTGAAGACCAAGAGGACAGGGCCACTGGAGACTAAACCATGAGCCCCAGGATTTCCCTAAACCACGTTGCTTATAATAGACCCGAACTGGAAAGAGCCCAAAGGTTCATCAATGATAGGAAGGAGAAGAAATCTTCAGTGTATCTATGAATGTGAATATTATACAGCAATGAGGATAAATAGACTAGAGCAAGAACACAGGGATGATTCTTACAGACACAATGTAGAATGAAAGGAAAGGATAGAAAAGAATAATTATACAGGCAAGCCTCAGGGATACTGAGGCTTTGGTTCCAGACCACTGCAGTGAAGCAAATGTAGCAAGAAAGCCAGTCATACAATTTTTTTGATTTCCCAGGGCATGTGAAAGTTATGTTTACACTATACTGTAGCCTGTTAAATGTGCAATAACATTATATCTAAAAAAACCATACATACCTTAATTTAAAAATATTTTATTGCTAAAAAGTGCTAATGATCATCTGAGCCTTCAGCAAGTTGTAGACTTTCTGCTGGTGGAGGGTCTGGCTTCAACGCTGGTGCTGCTGACTGACCAGGGCGGTGGTTGCTGAAGGCGGGGGTGTCTGCTGCAATTTCTTCAAATAAGACAACAAGAAAGTTTGCCGCATTAATCGACTCTTCCTTACACAAACGATTTCTCTGTAGCATGCAATGCTGTTTGCTAGCATTTTATCCACAGAACTTCCAAAATGGAAGTCAATCCTCTCAAACCCTGACACTACCTTAGTAATATTCCAAAGTTTAGTGATATTCCCAATCCTTTGTTGTCATTTCAACAATGTTCACAGTATTTTTACCAGTAGATTCCATAACAATAAACCACTTTCTTTTCTTATTCATAAAAAGCAAATTTTCATGTGCTCGAGTTTATCATGAGATTGCAGCAATTCATTAATATCTTCGAGCTCCATTTCTAGTTCTAGTTACCTTGCTATTTCTACCACATGTGCAGTTGCAGCCTCCACTGAAGTCCTGAACTCCTCAAAGTCATCCATGAGAGTTGAAGCTAATTTCTCCCAAACTCCTGTTAATTGACATTTTGTCTTCCTTCAATGACTCACGAATGTTCTTAATGGCATCTAGAATGGTGAATCCTTTCCAGAAGATTTTCAACTTACTTTGCCCAGATCCATCAGAGGAATCACTATCTATGGCAGCTATAGCCTTTACAGAATGTATTTCTTAAATAATAAGACTTGAAAGCTGAAGTTAGTCCCTTATCCATAGGCTACAGAATGGATGTTTTGTTAGCAGGCATGTAAACAATATGAATTTCTTTGTACATCTCCATCAGAGCTCTTGGGTGACCAGGTACCGTGTCAATGATAAGCAATATTTTGAAAGACATTTTTTATCTGAGTGGTCCATCTCAATTGGGTGTTTAAAATACTTAGTAAACAGATCTGCTGTCATCCAGGCTTTGTTGTTCCATTTATAGAGCACAGGCAGAGTAGATTAAGCATAATTCTTAAGGGCTCTAGAATTTTCAGAATGATATAAGAGCACTGGCTTCAACTTAAAGTCACCAGCTGCATTAGCCCCTAACAAGAGAATCAACCTGTTGTTTGAAGCTTGAAAGCCAGGCATTGACTTCTGCTCTCTAGCCATGAAAGCCCTAGATGGCATCTTCTTCCAACACAGGCTGTTTCATCTACATTGAAAATTTGTTGTGAGTGCTGCCACCTTCATCACTAATCTTAACTAAATCTTTCAGATAACTTGCTTCAGCTTCGACATCTGCACTTGCTGCACCACCTTGCACTTTGAATATATTACAGAGATGGCTTCTTTTCTTAAACCTCATGAACAAAAGCCTGCTAGTTTCAGATTTTTCTTCAGTAGCTTCCTCATCTCTCAGCCTTCATAGAATTGAAGAGAGTTAGGATCTTGCACTGAATTAGATTTTGGCTTAAGGGAATGTTGGGGCTTGTTTTGTTTTCTATCTAGACTGCTAACACTTTCTCCATATCAGCAATAAGGTTGTTTCATTTTCTCATCAAACACACTTTACTCTCATGTGTTCACTGGAGTAGCACTTTTTTCTTTTTTATTGAGATGGAGTCTCACTCTGTCACCTGGCTAGAGTGCAGTGGCATCATCTTATAGCTCACGGTGGCCTCAAACTCCTCTCAAGTGATCCTTCTGCCTCAGCCTCCTGAGTAGCTGGGACTACAGGTGCATGCCACCACACCTAGCTAATTTTTTCTATTTTTAGTAGAGACGGGGTCTCACACTTGCTCAGGCTGGTCTCGAACTCCTGACCTCAAACGATCCTCCTGCCTCGGCCTCCCAGAGTGCTAGGATTATAGGCATGAGCCACTGTGCTGGGGCCTGTGGTAGCAATTTTCCTTTGCATTCACAACTTGGCTAACTGGTGCAAGAGGTCTCCCTTTTGGCCTGTCTCAACTTTCAACGTGTCTTCCTCACTAAGCTTAATCTTTTCTAGCTTTTGATTTAAAGTGAGAGATGTACAACTCTTCCTTTCACTTGAGCACTTAGAGGACATTGCAGGGTTATTAATTGGCATACTTTCAATATTGTTGTTTAGGCGTTTTCTCAGGGAAGAGAGAGGCCCCAGAAGAGGGAGACAGATGAGGGATTGGTCAGGAGTGGAGCAGTAGGAACATATGTAATACGTATCGATTAAGTTCGCCATCTTACATGGGTGCCATTCATGTCACCCCAAAACAATTACAGTAGTAACATCAAAGGCTACTGATCACAGATCATCATTACAGATACAGTAATAATGATGCCAAAGTTTGAAATATTGTGAAAATTACCAAATTGTGACACAGAGACAGGAAATGAGCACGTGCAGTTGGAAGAATGGCGGCTATGGACTTACTGGATACAGGATTGCCACGAACCTTCAATTTGTGAAAAAACAGTGTTTGCGAAGCCCAATAATGTGAGCTATGCCTGATTATATTTATGTAAGCTCCTAAACAGACAAAACTAATTGAATTTTTAAAAAACATATACATTGAAGAGAAAACTAGGAAGAAAAATTAGGATTTAATTATAACAAAAGTCAAGATAGAGGTTCTATGTAGTGGGGTGGAGGAGAATGTGTTTGGAAGAAAACACAGGAGGGTCCTGGAGCCCTGGAAATGTCTTCTTCTTACCCTGGATGACTGGTACATTGAGTATTTTCTGTATAATTTGTTCTACTCTATATTTATATTTTTGCCTTTTTAATCTGTGTGTGTTACGGTAATGTCAAAATGTTTAAAAATTACATTAAGTTTAATTAGTCTCAAGTGAAAATCCATTCAACATGCATTGCCACATTTTTGGATCTGATTTAATAATTGGTTAAAAACAAGCTCCTTGAATATTAGAACATAAATATGAAGATTCCTAGTTAAATACAAATGTCTCAGTGTCAAAGTCAATGAACATTGCCCCTGTTCTATTCCAGTATTTCTTATGTCCAAGGACATTAGGAAGTCTTTTTTAAATGTTACACAATGGTCTCAGAGTGGCCAAACACATGTTGACATTCAGAAAATATTAGAACAGAAAAGAAGAACAGGAGAAGAAAGAAGAGAGAATGGAAGATGAAAGGGAAGGATGTGAGGTAATGGGAGGAAAAAAAGGAAAACAACAAAAAAAGAGGCTTTTCTACATGGGCAAAGAGAGGTAAGAATTAGCTTACTAGTTCAATCAGTGTTGGTTATTCAGAAACATTTGGAGTTATAAAAATACATGCTTCATCTCTATATTGGTTGAACTAACTGAACTAAATAAATTACTAGCTGAAAAATAAGCTATCAGTTTCTATTTTATCTATTAAGGGAAGACATGAAAATATATGGGAGAAAGCTTGGCAAATTATACATTTCCATCCAAGCATTTCACTCATTATTAGGGTCTATATCTTTAGAAATGCATGTTGAATGACAAATACCATGTCATTTGAAAACATTTTTATAATAATTTCCCCCCAAAACCCTAAGATTATCATTCAGGCACTTTGATATTCCCAGTACATTGCCAGCCCTACACTGTTTTACAGAGAGTGCTACTGTGTGACCATTTGAAAGCGCAGACATCAACGAAGGCGCCACTGACGCTCTCTGCGTTCAAAGGAGACCACTGTATTTCATAAGACCCAAAAAAGTGTCGGTCAGGGTTCACAGAGCCCCCTCCTGCACTGCTGTCCTCAACTGACTCGCCCAGCTCTGCGGCCACCGTGCAGCCCTTTGAGCACTGACACAGCGCTAAGCCGGGGCCACCGGCTTCCTGGAAGAAGCAACCTGCTCCTCTGGGACTTTGGAATGCTGTGTTTTGTGTCGTTTTGACAGTGTTTGGCACAGCCACATGTATACAGTCTAAAATAAACTTTTGGCAGTTAAGATTTTGAAAGTCACCATCCGAAACGTCATGAGCAGCATGCTGTGCTGTCATCTCGGGGTTCCTGACTGCTGTGCCCACCCGCCTTTCACGTCGGCTCTGGAAGAGACAGACCTCTGTACAGTCTTTGCCATTTGTGGGAAAATGCACAAAACTCTTGCAGAATGTTTTAAACACAGTCAACTACCTGTAGCACAAAATGCAACTCATACAAGCACCACTTTGAAAGAAGCTAGTTTTTGCATCCTTTTTTTTCTTTTTGCCTTCAGTTCTATATTGAGCATAAAAGAAAAATGTCTAGTGTAAATGCATCAGAAAATATACTGCTCTTCACAGCCTCCTGCCTCCTACGTTTCCAGCTTGCTGAAAAATATCAATGGATAACTTCATCGCCAGCTTTCTCTGCCTGGCCCCGCAAGCCGCACCACATGTTCCTCTCTCTTCCAAGTGGCTGCTCTAAAACCCCAACATCCCTCGACAACGTGATGAATGGGAAAATGCAGACATAAAATTTGAAACAGATTTTTGTCCCATTGTTAATTTTCCCCACTTTACACAGTTTTCACTTGCAATTCCTACCTCCTGCTTAAAAAAGGACTTCATCTGAGGCAGAGTAGCAGCTGTTATCCAGCCTCACGTCGACAGACCGAGTGGGGTATCCTTGGCAAAGTATTCTTTCCAGGGTATGAATGAGCCACTTCGCAGCATTAGGGGAATAACACTCACATAATTGAAACTTTTTTTTACCTACATCTTACAGCAGGTGGGCATAACAAAGAACGGTGTTCTTTATGAAAATTTTGATGTATATAAAAATCATGCAATCATTAAAAAGAAGGTGGAACAGTGTTCTCATTCATCACATTAGATTTATATACAGCAAAAGTCACCTGTACCTTTTTTGGAAATTATGATCTCCAGGGACACATCATATAACTATTGCATTGTTTCTGTCAAACTCATTGTGACTCTGATATATTTTGGAAACTAAAATTAGAACCAGGGTGAACCAGTGAAGTCCTAAAAGACTACTGGTATGTCAGCTTCCATCAAATCCACATGTTTACCTTCCAGAAAAGACAAGGCTGCTTCTGTTAGGGTGCAGTTCGGGGAGGAGGACGCCTCAGCAAGGAGGGGTTGAAGGGCAGGGTTTCCCCCAGGCTGCAGTGGCCCATTAACAGGACTAACCAGGGGATCCATGGCGTTGAACAACAAGGGGAGGAGTGATTCAACACAACAACGGGGAGGTGCGACTTTCCCCTGCACAAAGCACTTGCACCAGTAGGAGACGCGTGACCCAGTGTAACCTCAAGACTTGGCTACGCTGCGGTTTCATTCCCAGCCCTCCTCTGCCCCCTCCCCTCGCCGTGGGTTCTCAGAGAGGATGACGGAAACTGTGGTGGCGCAGGTTGTGCTTTCCACCCTAGAAGCTACAATGTGCCCGTGCATAATACAAGAACAAGCCTTGTATTCCACAGGGGGGTCTCCACTCCCAGGACCCACCTGTCCCTTCTCCGGGATGTGCTTTTGCTTTGCAAACGAAGGCTGCTTGTGTGACGTGTGGGTCTGTGGCTTGTTCATGGCTCGATCTACTCATGGCTCATCTACGAAGGCTGGGCAGTCATTCCTCACGTTGGAGGGTGAGAACCCGCCGTCGCCCTGACACTCCCCTACTACGGTTCCTCTTCCTTGCTTTGCTCCGCTTGCCAGCAGTGTTTAAAGGTTGACACTGGATCTAAAGGTAGGCAAAAGTACATTAAACATATGACACGTATGAGAAGCAGAAAATGGAGCGAGGCGGTGGAGCTAGACGGAGCACACACCGTGAAGGTTAAGCCTGGAACTCTTCCACATCCCCGCTGAGTGGAAAGGACGGTTGCGCGCCAACCCTAGGGACTCCGCGGACAGGGCGGCGGCCTGGCGGGAGGCGGGGGCACGCAGGCAAGCAGGTTCCCCCAGGGGGTTCAGGGAGACTCCCCAATGTGAGCCGATAGCCCCGCAGCACAGCACCCCTCAGCCACCGCATAGTGGTAGCTTCTTAGACACCACCTCCATCCATCGCTGAATCTCCCTGAAGTTACAGGCTCCTGGGCTCCTGTGGCTGAGCCCGCAGAGGCAGGGCGGGCAGGCGGGGCGCGGCGGGTGGAGCCCACGCAAGACAGAGTGTCAAGCAGCAGCAGAGCCAGACCTGGTTACTGGTGGCCTGGCAGGTTTATTCAGTTTGGCTGCAGTAGGGGAGAGGCCCTGGTAAGTGCTACCTGCCTAAACAAACACCTGAAGCTGTGCAAACCCCAGGTGTGCCCAAGGAGAAGGCACAAGGATGCAGGGAGGGGGCAGGCTGGGAAGCTAGGCCCCCACCTCAACGGACCGGGCAGCAGCTCGTGATCACCGTCACAAAGGAGCATTTTTGTTGGAACAAACACATGCGCATCAAACGGCAGAGCAAGGACTCCCAGTTGAAGGTTTTTATAGTAGATGCTCTAAGAAAGAGGAAGACTGGAGGCTGGCTGTCACCAGGAATTCTGCGGGCAGCTGACTTTCAGTTTCAAGGGGGCACTGTGGGCACTGTGGTCCCGCACACAGGATGGCAGCCAGGAGCCCAGCCCTGCTGCGCCAAAGGCAAGGCTGACCTGACTGACATCAGGTGGAGACTGCGAAAAGAAGAATGAGCAGAGGTGCCACCTGTCCCAATCCTGAGCCACAGGGCCCTGTGCCTCACACATGCTTTCAGGCCTGTTCCTGGTCTCTTCAGAGCCCCACAACCCTCAGAACCAGGAGGCAGGGGAGAATGGACCCAGGGTAGAGGGGAGGCAGGGTAGAGGGGAGGCAGGGGAGGGAGGCAGTTGCATAGGGGAGTTCGGGGGAGAGGGGAGGTAGTGGAGAGGGAAGGCAGGGGGAGGTAGTGGAGAGGGAGGTGGGAGAGAAGGGAAGCAGTGGGAGACAGAGTCAGTGGAGAGGGGACCCAGTTGAGAGGGGAGTC